>NW_007258469.1:500556-542348 GCF_000164805.1 Carlito syrichta | reverse complement strand
GTCTCCAGTCCAGCCACGGCCAGAGACAAAGGAAGGGGCCGGGAGACCGCCTCCCGGGGATCTAAAGGGCTGGGACGTCTGCGCTCCGGATTTCTCGGCCGGGGGGCGCAGGCTCGGGACGGGAAAGCGAGGCCGGAGCTCCGTCGCGCGTTTGCGGGCGCACCTGTGCGCCGCCCTCCCCAGTTCCGACGCCTGCTTGGTGCAGGTGTAGGAGGTGCAGGGGCAAAAGGGGAGACCTGGGTTTCCAGGAAACCCAGCGAGGCCAGGGGAGGACGGGAGCGAAGTCTACACACCACATAAACGGTTGGGGGAGGCGGGGTGGAGAGGCAAGCTGCAGCCTCTGAAGAAGTTGGCGGTTTGATAGTGGATTCTCTCCCAAATAGTTAGAAATAGTTGGTTAGAAGTTTGATGTTTGCTTTTGAGCCGTGTAAAAAATGTGTTAGAAACCTTTTTACCGCTTGCCTGCGAAGATGAGCCTCTGCTGGTCAGGGGGGATGCCTCCTGACCGCACTTTTTCTGATTACAACATCCAGAAAGTGTCAACCCTGCTCCTGGTCCTCCGTCTGAGCGGTGGCTGTTAATTCTTCAGTCTTGTGTTCACGGTGCCCAGTGATGGCATTACTCTGCGCTATAGCCATTTGTCCCAGTTTAAGTTTAGAAATTACCACTTTCATTAATAGCTGAGCCTGTTCAAAATGTTAATAAAGGTTTTTGTTGCATTGTAAAAAAAGAAAAAAGAAAAGAACCTTTTTAACTTATCAGACACCAACACTATTTCTTGGCAACATCGGTTATTAAAATGTTTCACTTTTCACTCTTAGCCATGACTTTAGGGTCTTAAAAGAAAACTGCCTTTAATGAAGCTGAATCTTCACTTCCATTTTTACTATCTTCTTTTTACCAATACTTAAAGTATAAAGTCAGAGTTGGTAGAGTATTTGTTTCGCATGGAGCCACCTGATGTCAATATCTTTGTTTAGAAATCTGAAATTTCCTCAGTAGATATAAAATTGTTAGGAAGTCTTCAATAATACTATGAAAAATTAAGCAAGACGTTAAGATTCATTATGCAAACGAAGTCCAGTATCTTTATCACTACTTTTCATGCTGTTTTCAAAAATTTCATAGGCTCCCCCCACCCCTACCCCCAAGTCTGGTCTCACTCTGTTACAGACTGGAGTACAGTGATAGGATCACAGCTCACTACAACCTGGAACTCCTGGACACAAGCAGTACTCCTGCTTCAACCTCCCCAGTAGCAGAGTCTACAGACTCATGGGCACATGCCACCACTCCCAGCTAAATATTTTTTTTTAGAAACACAAGGTCTTGCTATGTTGCCCAGGCTAGTCTTGAATTCCTAGTGGGAATTCAAGTGATTCTCCCACATTGACCTCACAAAGTGCTGGGATAAGAGGTGAGAACCACCACAACCAACTCAAAGCTTTTGATGTATTCTTTTTTTGTCTTATCCTGTTATGTACTTTGGCTGTCCTGATTGTTAAAATTATTCATTTATAGTGAATTGGCAATCTATGGAGGTTCTTGCATATATCATATAGGTGTTGTTATAGCCATACAAGTGTATTTATATTGAAGTGTATGCTGCAGTAATATTTAGGAATATTTAGGAACAGAAGAGGTAAAGTTATGAAAGAAGTTTAGCTGCATGAATGAAAATACATAAGGGCTGTGTTATTAACATGTAGGAGGGTACAGCACTTAACAATTTCCTAGGCAGAACAAAATCAAAATACTTGAAATGTCGAATTACTTCTTTTGTTTGGATCTTGGAGAAAAATCACAAAATAGTAATGGGTTTCAAGTTAATAGGAGTATTGAGGGTCAGTGAAAGACTGTTATAGTTGACTAATACTGAATTTTTATTTGGTGTATTTCATTTGATATAAATGAAGCTGTTCTAATAGAGATAAGAGCAAAGCTTTTGAGGTGATCACACACTAGTCAATCATTTCTACTGAAATCTTGGAGTCATCTGTGACTCCTCACAGCACAGCAATTGGCTTTGGAGTTAAATTCATGTCAAATCCAACTTTACTTCTTGTGCAACCTTGAATAAGTTATCTCTCTCTTCAAGTCTCAGTTCCACAGTTGTAGAGTGGATATACTGCCTATCCCAGAATGTTGTCAGAATTTGAGAAATTCTGCAAAGTACTTAGCACAGCACCTAGCACTCAGGGTGTGCGTGAGAGATGACTGTTGTTGTTATCCTTTGTCGTATTCATCTGAGTAGTTTGGGCATTATCTTATTGCAGAAAAGTCAACATATACAGAAACATGAATTTAAGAATTATCACTCTAATTCCATTTGCCAGAATGGCTACTATTAACAATTTCCAGACTTTTTCTTTACATAAACAATTCTCAAATGACATACAATTTTTTTTTTTTGAAAACTAGGTCATACTATATATGCTGTCTTTATCTTCACCTTGGTCTCTTTACCAAACGTGACTTAACTACATCCATTAGGTGAATGATAGTTTCTGTCTTCATTACTGCAGTTATCTTACCAGGAGCTCAACTTCAGTTTGAGCTCAGCTTCAATTTTTTTTCAATTAGTTCCTAATACCAACAGTAAGGCCTTTTTTTTTTTTTTTTTACTTCCTTTATGCAAAGAGCTATCCAGGGTAGCTCTTAAAACCAGGTAGGTTTCTGTTTTATAATGAATCTGGATTTCTACCTTTAAGGTGTCCTCCAATTTCATTTGTAGCCTTGTCCGTTTATTTTTGTCAGCCTGGCTTTAAGTACTTACAAGATTCTGTTCCTGGAGACTTACATTTAAACACTAAGAGAAATGGATACAGGGAGACTTTCTTTTGTCCTTGGTCCTAATCAGCCTGGACTCTACCTGACCAAGCCATGATGGCTGAGGCAACAATACTGGTGATTTCAGTTCCCTACTCTTCCTCTTTGAAGTTAGTAAATATCACCATTGAACGTTCTGTAGGCGCTCTCATTACATGATCATAGTTCTCACTGTGGATAGCACTAGACATCAACTCTTAGCCCAGGTGCACTGTGTGTGTACTCTTATTTAAAAAAGATAAGTCCTTTGGTTCCATACGTTCTTTCTTGGCTGGAGCTAATTTTGCTTGTCCAGAGAGAGGCTCTCTGCATATAAAGTGTAGATGTGTACTTAAAAATAGTTGTGTGGAAAATACAACATTGGCTAAAACAATAGCCTTTAAGTTTGAATACATTCAAAGCCATTTGCACTTAACAGTTCACCCTGCTTATATCAGCCCTCCCAGATTTACTTAACTCACATTTGTGTGAGAACTGCCTCAGCAAGGAAGGTAGGGCCATAGTTTACTATGTATGTTAATTTGGCTGGGTTAGGGGTCAGCAAACTATTTCTGTAAGGGCCAGATAGTAAATAGTTTTATCTTTGTGGCCACTTAGTCTTTGTTGAAATTGCTCAACTCTGCCATTTTAACTTGCAAGTTACATACCATAGACAATATGAATCAGTGTGGCTGTGCTCCAGTACAGCTTTACTGACAAAAACAGGTGCCAACCAGGTCATTGTTTGCTGACCCCTGGTTTAAAGTATAAAATCTAATAGTAATAATATCTGTTAGATATATCTCATTTCCTTAATGAATGTTAATTTAATCTTTCTTCATCTCTTAAACTGTTTAAACATAAGACTTTTTAAAACCCCGACTTTATTTTTTCTTTCTCCACTATTTCCTAAGCCTCTATAATTTTAATGGAGTCTTTATTGACAAGTGATGGAGAGAAGACAATCTTCGTTTACAGGATGGAAAGCCTTGAGGCCAAAACTGATTCCTCAATGGGTCTGTGGCCACCTGCTGGTGCCTTAAGGTTATTGCAACTTCCAAGATTGCTGTGGAATTTCACAGCCCAGCAGTGCTTCTCTACTCTGCCTGCTCATAGATTCACCTGAGAAACTTTAACAAAATGCTGAGGTCCCACCTCCAGAGAGCCTCATTGGTTTGGAGTAGGTCACAGGTTTAGATCCTTTTTTAAGGCCCTTCCTCTCTGTCTCAGATGATTCTAATGTGCTGCCAGCTTTGAGAACCATTGTGCTAGTTCAACTGGTTGCCTCATTGCAGCATTTAAAAAGCAAAATTGAATTTAGTGGCACCAGGTGGTATTTGTTTATATTTGAGCTGTGGGGTAAAGCCATTCATTCCAGTTTTGAGTTAATCCCTATGTGCACTCTCCAATACTAACCAGTATTCCAGAGTTTATTTCTACAGACATATGGGTCACATATATAATTCTTATAATTAATTGCTAATTACATTAAAGAAGAATTTAATTTGAGACTGACAAGTCATGAAAAGATGAAATGGAGTTGTTGAAATTCAGGCATGTGTAAAGAAGGAAAACCAACAATTGACTACATTTATATAGTACACCAGTTTTCAGTTCCAGCACTATAAGAGAAGATTTTTATGTGGTGATTACATGTAATTACAGAAGGTAATTAAACAGATCTGTTTTCTGTGTGTGAATAGTATAGCTGATTGATTTAGATAGTCAGGTTAAATCATCTACTGCAGTTTCTCTTTTTGGGTAACCTTTAAAGACTCTTAGCTCTAACTTTATCTTCTTTTCTTTTTGAACAGATTGTTCCTTTTAATAGCTAGAAGTTTTGTTATTAGATTTCATTCACATTTTTAAATTTATATTTTGATCCACTTAGAAGGTAAATTGTAGTTAAAGTATAATTTAAATGATACCTTAACTATAATTTATGATTTTAAATGTTTTACAGTTATTTACAGTCATTGTAAATTAAATCAGAACTGTACATTCAATTTGTAGAATCTTAATGTTGCATATGAAACATATGTAGTATCAAACTATTACACGATCACTGTATGAATAGAAGACTTTCAGACCTAAAATATTCAGTGGTTTCATGGTGAATCTTAAAACTAAAATAAATGATATGTTCAGAAATGTATTCTGAATCTCTGTTCCAGATAGCTAATGCTTGACATTTTCTAAGTATTGTGTTTTCACTCTAGTGCTTCTGAGGTTTTCTTTACATTGCTTTACCATGGCAAATAGGCTGTTACCTCCTTGTTGCTAAACCTTGGTTCCTTTACTCAACATCTGCTCTTTCTGAAAGCTTTTCCTTGGGTAATTCAATATCCTTGAACACATCTTGCCGTCCCATAATACAACTTCCATAATAACATCTGTGGTATATTGTTCACATTAGTTACTGTGTCTTCTAAGGCTGTAATAACAAATGGCAACATTTGTTAAGGTTCTTAAAACAACAGAAATTTATTCTCTCACAGTTGTGAAGCCCAAGTGTCTGAGATCAAGGTTGACAGGGCCATGCTGCTTGGAAGCCCCTAGGGAAGAATTCTTCCTTGCCTTTTCAGCTTCTGGTTATTGCCATCAATCCTTGGTATTTTGGGGCTCATATACTCATCCTTCTAATCTCTCTGTCTTCACATGTCATTTTCTCTGTGTCTCTGTCTTTACATGACCTTCCTTTAAGGATACCAGTCCTTTAGGGCCCACTCTAAACCAGTGTGTCCTCATCTTACCTAATTATATCTGCAAAACCTTATATTCTACTAAGGTTACATTCTGAGGTTCTGGATGGGCATGAATTTTGAGGGGATACAATTAAATCTAGTATGGTAAGAACATGTAATGTTTCTCACCATTGTTCCTGTTCTGTTTATCCAGTAGATTGTAAAAGACTTCCTAATAAAGTAAGAAATTAAGATTTTGCAAAGAACATTTTTAAATAGCTATATATTTTAATACTATTATATATTAAAACTTAGTTTCCGAATATATCATGCAATTATAATGATATTTAGCACATTTTCCACCTATTAGGGGTAAACATAAATGTTATAATTTTGGATTTCTGATATATTTAAAAAATGCTTTTCTGTCTCTTTCTTTTTTTTTAGGACTGCACCATTCAAGAAAAAATAGACTTGGAAATTCGAATGCGAGAAGGAATATGGAAACTCCTTTCTCTGAGCACTCAAAAAGACCAGGTTTTACATGCAGTTAAGAATCTCATGGTGTGCAATGCTCGAATAATGACTTATACATCGGAGCTACAGAAATTAGAAAAGCAGATTGCAAATCAAACTGGAAGTTGGTTAGTAACATAGTATACCCGTGGCTTTTAATACACTTAAATATTTGAATTAAAAACACAGTATATTTTAAACTTAAGTACAGATGTCAGATCACTAAACCTTTTTAAAAAAGACACTGAAGTAGCAACTGACATCAAAGACATTTTGACAGTAGAGCTTAGAGGGAACTTAATATTAGGCAGTAGCTTTTATTGGGCATTTTTTATTATGTTCAGTATGTGATTATAAAATGAAAATGGTTCAGAAGCAAGCTCTGAGGGAGTATTTTAGGAACAAAGAACAAGGACTGATAGTTGAGTATATAGAAATACGGAGTAAAAAAATGATTTGAGTTCTTCTGGGTATATTCCCAGAAGGGGAATTGCTGAGTCATATGGAAGGCAGATTTTTAGATCTTTTAGGAAGCACCGCACTTTTTCCCACAGATGTTGTACTGGTTTACGCTCCCACAAGCAGTGTAGAAGCACTCCCTTTTCTCCACATTCTTGCCAGCATCTGTTGTTTTTTGAGTTGTTGTTGATGGCCATCCTGTCTGGAGTTAGGTGGAATCTCATTGTGGTTTTGATTTGCATTTCTGGCTGAGCATTTTTTCATGTATCTGTGGGCTGCTCATATGTCTTCTTTTGAGAAGTGTCTGTTCATATCTTTTGCCCACTTTTTAATAGGACTGCTTATTTTTTGAGTTTCTTGTAGATACTAGTTGTTAGACCTTTGTCAGATACACAGTTGGCAAATATTTTTTCTCATTCTGTGGGCTGTCTCCCTGCTCTTTTGATGATTTCTTTTGCTTTGCAGAAGCCTTTCAGTTTGATGACGTCCCACTTGTCTGTTTTATCTCTTATGGCATGGGCTCTTGGGGTTTTGATCAGGAATTGGTTGCCGGTTCCATTTTCCGTAAGGGTGTCTCATGCATTTTCTATTCTTAAACCAGGTGAAGTGGAGACCAATGGAAGACCCAGTTTTTATCTGTACAATAATTACTTGTCTACCTAATGTCTATTGGGCTTCCATAGAAAAGATGGGGAAAAATTACCTGAAACTGTTAATTGAAAATGTATATGATTTACTGATTATTTTTGATAGACAAAAATATCTTTGTTGCTGCATATACACATTTATATTTGTTCATCATTCATATAAAAATATTGTTTCCCTTAAGTATTGAATTATTTCCTGAATTGTACTTAATCTTGAATTGTACTCACATCTTAAATAAAATAAAATTAGAGTAAAAAAATTAGTTGCTTAGAGGTGTGCTAATAAATAGGAATTAGCTAAGTGTATTGGAAACTTAAGTATTGAAGTGAGTGGACAGCAAAATTATAAAGATAAAACCTTATGAATGGAAGCGAATTTATGTATGAAATTTATATCCTGTCCCATCTACAATGCTAAAATCTTACTTGGACCTAGCTCACATTAATGGCTAGATTTTGGTGTCTTTTTAAAATTTAAATAGTTTTACATTCCCCATTCTTGATTAGTCTTACAACTCTGACACAAGTGAAGTTTCTTTTTAGATAATAATGGTTGTTGGGTTGGCCATAGCGTAGTTCCATTAAATTCTTCACTACAGTCTGGGCGACCGAGTGAGACTCCAACTCAAAAAAAAAAAAATATTGAAAGGAAGGTAAAAACAGGCCAGAGTAGGAGATTTCTATAAAAAGTAAAATATTGATGAGGTTGGTTACATGTATCACTGAGAGTACATGATTATGTGTCAGGAAATATGCAAAGCCATAGAACAAATATGGCATGTCTTCTTAGAACATGAGTTTTTAAGATTACACATGCGAAGTTTAGAATTATGGAGTATTTTTAGGTTATGCTTTCTTACTCCTAGGAATATATATTCCTTCTCAGTCTTTCTAAGGATGTTTTGTCAAGAGGAACTATTTCATTGGAAAAGCTTGAGAAACACTGATTTTAGAAGTTTAGGACTAAGCATTCAATATGATGTCATTTCTCACAATATCTGGACTGTTATCCCGAGACCTATATCTGCCTCTGTATCTGATGCTCTTTAAATATTTGTAATGAATTGTGAATTGGCCATTTTCTTAATTCATCATTATGACTTTTCTGAAGTTACTGAGTTATAAAAATATTATTGCCTAATGTCTTTTGGATTTCCATAGAAAAGATGGGGAAAAATTACCTGAAACTATTAATTGAAAATGTATATGATTTACTGATTATTTTTGATAGACAAAAATATCTTTGTTGCTGTGTATACACATTTGTATTTGTTTGTCATTCATATAAAAATATTGTTTCCCTTAAGTATTGAATTATTTCTGATATTTAAACATTTTTGAATGTTCTGATTTTTTTTTTGTTTACTACTTTATATTTATATACAGATATAACCTGAAGTTACTGATCAAATATAACTGGAAATGACATTGCTTGCTTATTAGATAAAATGATTTGAAGATTAATGAATCTTATGACAGTTTTTTTAGTTCATTGAAGCAAGTCATGTAAATTATGCCATTTGATTAGTTAATTAAACATTTACTGAATACTACTTGCAGAACATTTATTAAGCACTGTGCTGGGGTGTCTTATGTTAAAAAACAGAATTTGTCATAATATGAGAATATATGTATATTCAGCAAATATTTTGCCTTTGGAGACTCAGCTGTCTATCCCTTAGTTTGGTTAGTTTTAAAGGTAGAAAATGGTCTGTTTTGAATGAGAACACTAGTCCACTTTCTCCAAAATTTTATGATAAAGTGTCAAAGTATTAATATAGATAAGCTAGAATTAAATCAGTGTGAAATGGTAGATTTGAGGAAGATCTACGAAGAATTGGGTCTGGATTTAGATCATGAAGAATGGATAGAGTTCGGGTAGGTGAGTAGGAGGACAGCAACATTCTAAGAAAAACAAATAGCAAAATAAAAGCTTAAGGTGAAAGATGAGCATGAATTATTTAAGAGCAGTGAAGAGATATATTTGGTTAAGGCTGAAGATCAAGCCCAAAATGGAAAGGAAGAGGGAAGCAAGAGTCAAGAAACCCTAAAATGCTGAAAAGTTCTTTGTTATTATCTGACAGCCTATCCAGGTGCCAGATATTGTCCCAAGATGTTCACAAATATCACATTAAAAACTAAGAAAGATATAAAGCTCTTTATTAAAGACTTGGAAACAGGGACTTAGAAATATTAGATAACTCTTTCAAGGACAGGCAGTGCCTATGTGACTAGCTCATGAATCCAGGTGACTTATAAACCCATATACCTCTTTTATCCCAAAAAGCCCCTGTACTTTCTACTACCCCAAGCTGCCATGGTGAACTACTATAGGACTTTATTTTTATTTGCTTTTATCCACTTATTACTATTTGTCATTTTATTTTAAGCAAGATATGTGATAAAATGAGTGTTTTGGGAAGGTTATCTGACAGCAGAGTTTTAAAAGGGTGGTGAGAGAAAATAATTGAAATAACCAAGTGTTAGGGAAAATATTTAAGAATAGGCAGACGTAGAAATGATCTAATAATGAAATAACTTGATTGGAGAAGTGAGAATCAAAACCAGTGTAGGCATTTCTTTAGGACTTTTCTAATAGGTTTTCTTCACTCAAGGTGCTCTCTATACATAAATAGTCATTCTACAAAAAGTTTTTAGTTATTTCTCAATCTGATGAATTTATTAAAGCAAATAATCTTACTTCATTTTAAAGTCTTTTAAAACTGGGATTCCAAGCCGGGCTCTGTGGCTCAGCCTGTAATCCCGAGCCTTTGGGAGGCTGAAGTGAGTGGATTGCCTTAGCCCGCGGGTTCGAGACCCGCCTGGGCAGCGAGACCTCATCTCTACAATAAATCAAAAATCAGCCGGGCGTGGTAGCACGTGCCTGTAATTCAGGCTACTTGGAAGACTGAGGTGGAAGGATCGCTGGAGCCCAGCAGGTCGAGGCTGTGGTGGCCGGGAGCGGCCACTGCACTCCAGTCTGGGCGACCGAATGAGACTCCAACTCAAAAAACAAAACAAAACAAAAAACTGGGATTCCAGGAAAAAAGCCCCAAATTATGCCCCGAAATATCTATTGCAGGTATCTACCTAACTTCTGTATCCTAGAATAGTGTTAGTTTTGTACAGCCCTTGGAAAAATTGAGTAGTCACTCTGTTCTTTAGATGAGGAACTCCAGTTGAGAAATAATGATCTCATTTGTTTTTTTTTTTTTTAAACCACATAATCCTTCTGAGACTAGTGGCAACTGGTTAAATGTTCCATTATCATAATGTTCTAATAATATAATAAAACTTAGTTCTAAATTGTGTTTAAGTATGAAACACTCTTTAGTACACTACCTATTCCTTAAGCCTCAATAAGTAAACAATTTGCAGGCATGTGTACAATCCACAGTAGAGCTGGGATGATCCAAATACATAGGATGTAAAAGTCTTCTCAGTTTGGGTAGACAGCAGATAGCGTGAGGGGCACAGATTTGCTTACTATCTCAGTGTAGATAATAGCATGACTTGTTTTAATAGTCTTTTGACTAGTAAACTAGATTATTTTCTGACCTTTTTTCTTCATGCTATAGCCAGATATATCTAAAAGACTGCTTATATCAGTCCCCTTCTCAAAAAACTGCTAATGGTTTCCATTTACTAAAATTCTTTAGATAGGCATTCCGGGATCTTTGTGGTCTCATCCCAGACTACTCTGTCTGTCTATTGTACCTTGTTTAAGAGCTTACTGTAAATCTTACCCTCGGGTCAAAATAACCTTGATACTGTCCTACACATACCTTCTGAATCGCCCTTTCCCTATGGTATATAGTAAACGCTGGGTCTGGGAAGTAATGGTGCAAGGATCCACCATCTTGTCTCCCACTGCCGTCAGAGACACAGACATGGTTTCTATTGGTAAGTCCCTATTAAATGTTTCTAGGAAACTGGATATGTCAGCCTTTTTCTCTGGCCTCTCAGCTCTTTCTGACTGGTTGGTTTGCATAGACCTGTCCACCTTGAAACATATATCCAACAAAAAACACTTTGAATTTTCTCATCTCTAGTACCTAAGCTCATACTGAAGTACCCTTTCTTTCATGTCCACTTAATAAAAACCCCCTTTGTTCTGTGACACCATACCTACGTCACCAAAGCTTCTGTAATATTCTATTCAGAAAATAATTGTTTCTTCCTTTATAAAGGAAGTAAGTACTCAAAAAATGGTTATTTGTCTCATCTTAGGTTTAGTAGCATCTGAATTGTGGTAATCTCATTGTAATGTACTTCATTCTTAAAAAGCTATAAACATTTTTTAATTAAATTACAGACTTTTTGAAACAGGGACAAAGTCTGATTCTTACTTGTTATCAGTGAAATAGAGTGAAATATCACCACTCACTTCATAGGATTATCATGAGGATTTAGTGCCTGGAGTTTCGAGGTAACTCATAGCTGAGGCAACTCAGTGTTTGATCTCTTCCTCTTTCTCCTTTGTATCCCTCAGAACACCTAACAGTGCTGTGTACTTGAGAACAATTTGACATATGCTTCACAAGTAAAGTTTTGCCCCATATCTGCTCAATGTGTATGGCAAGCAAATAAGGTTTAGAATTTAATAATAATTAAGTATATAAGTTACTCTTTTTTTTGTCACTACTTTCTTCCATGTTCTTAGGTTCTTACTGTCTTTTATTGGCTTAGGCCTCTGTGTTCATCATGTTGCAGATTGTCATATACTCTGCTTTGTTTTTCTTAACCAACTTATGAAATTTTTTATATATAAAAAATTATAAGAATAGTACAATGAATATCATGTATATTCTCTACCTAGATCGATCAGTTGACAGTTTGCCATATATGTTCATTCATTCACCCTCATTTTCTACAACACATACACACACAGTTTTCTTCTCTGTTGAGCAAATTGAAAAGAAGTTTCAGACAACATGGCATGTACACCTCAAGAGTTTGGCATGTATCTTTTTAAAAAAAGAACAGTCTTCTACATAATCAAAAATGATTATAATGTATAAAATTTATAATCAATCATCATCATAAAATATTCGGATCATATTGAATTTTACCCAGTGGTAAAAAGTTCCCCAACCAGAACTGGAGCAAGATTTATGCACTACTTTTGGTTTTATCTCTTTAGTTTCTTCTACTCACTCTACCTTTTACAAAAGTACTCAATATTTTGTAGAGTCTAGGCTTAAAAAAAAAAAAAAACTTTAAAAAAATTATGCCTACTGCATTTGCCTGTTGTTTTCTTAAGGTGTTAGTGGATCTTTTCTCATATTTTCTGTTTTTTGTTGTAGCTAGAAGTTGTGTCTAAAGGCTTGATCAGACTCAGGTTAAACATTGTTTGCAAGAATTTTTCTAGGGGAGGCTGGGTATGTAGATGCTTCCAATTGATGTAATATGATATCTGTTTTTTTACCACTGTTGAGTGATGATGAGTTTGAACTCTTGATTAATATGGCAGCTGCTAGCTTTCTCCTTTAGGGAGAATGGTTTTCCTTTGCAGTTCGTAAGTAAGCTGTGGGTTATTGGAAGAGGTGAATATTGTTATTTAATGAACTTTATCTTAATGATTTTGTCATTTATTTGTGATCCTTGCCTAGATTAGTTGCTGTAATGGGGTTTGCAAAACAGTGATTATCTAATTCTCTTATTTTTTCTACATATATTGGCGATATCCTGTCATAAAAAGAGCATTCTTCTCTTTTTTCTCTTCATTCATTCATGGATTTTTATTCAGTGTTTTATTATCATTCATAGTCATTAATCTTTCTGGGAGTCAAATTGTCCTGAATTTGTCCAGAGGGAGCTCCTTTAAACTGATTTCTTTGTTCTTTTGACATTGCCTCTATTAGTCTTTATGAATTTCTTTGGCTTACCTTGTATTTTTCCTGCAACCATTTCTCTGAGTGCTAGTTCCCTTTAATAGTGAATGGTATTTTGAAACCATGATACAGGCATTAGGTGTGCTCATTGTTGCTGGGGTATCACTACTTCTAGGCCTTTTCAAAGGACTTAGTTAAAAAAAGAGACCAAAAAATCATGAGTTTATATAAATATAGGTTTTTGTTTTCTTGAATTATTTTGGATTTGTATCTCTTTTATACTGAAAATCTTAATTCCCAATAACAGTAATATATTTCCTTATTTTGTATACTGTGATTATGTAAAATAGTTTCCTAATTATAGTACCAATACAGTAAGCCTACCTAGGCAAGTTCAAGATTTCTTTGCAGTTTTTTTTTAACATGCAGATATTATTATGAACATTTTCTAGCACATAGAAAAGCTGAAAAAATTTTACAATGAAGACCTATTTTAGTTCTACAGTTAACATTTTGCTAAATTGCTTTATCCTATATTTACCTTCCTATCCATCCATCAATTCATCTTATTTTTTATGATGTAATTCAAAATAAGTTCTTTGCAGGTTTTTTCTGTGTGTTACATGCATACATGCATATATCCCTTTGGATATAGAGCAGAGTATTCAAAAATTACTTGAAATATTCTCTTATTTTCTCTATGGTTATGTTAGTTTCATAAACAGGTTAACTTTTTTCTGTTTCTGTTTACCTTTTTTTCTTTGAATTATTTTTTTTTAATATATCATTTCTTTCCCAGTCCCCAATTAGTCCTTGACTATCTTCCTAACTTAAGAAGTAATCACTGTTCTGATTTTTTTCACCGTAATTTGATTTTGCCCGTTCTAGAACTTAGTATAAATTGAATTGTACAATAGAAGCCTCTTTCTTTCAGTATAGTACTTTTGAGAATCATCATGTTATACCATATATCAGTTATTGTTTTCTTTTTACTGATAAGTAGTATTCCACTATATCCCTTTTTCAAATGTTGACTCTTCTAATTTCTGCTTACTTTTGTTCATTTGTTAACTTCAGGTAGTTGTTTTTAAATAGGTTTTCTATTATTTTTGTGTGTATGAGAGAATTTCTCTAATATGATCTACTCTGCCCTGACCAAAAGAGGAATTCGTTTAGTTGCACCTTGATCAAGTAAACTTTATTCTACTTTGTGGATTATCTTGAGGTTTTAAAAAAAAATTTAATGTGGTCCATTTTCATGACTGTTCCCTTGGCTTTTGAGATTATATTTCTTTTTATTTTTTAGGCATAAAGTTTGCCACATGTCTTCAAAATATCTTTGTTAGTGACTGTGTTTAAGGACTTCTATAGCCTTACTTTTTTTTTTTGAGTCAGTCTCACTCTATCAACCAGGTTGGAGTACAATCTCACGATCACAAGGACTGCCATCCGGACTCAGGCAATCCTTCCACCTCAGCCTTACAAGTAGCTAGAACTATAAACTACAAGTGCATATCACCAAGCCCAGCTAGTTTTTTAATTTATGATTGAGACCAAGGTCTCGCCAAGTTGCCTGTGCTAGTCTCAAACCCTTGGGCTCAAGCAGTCCTCTTGTCTCCATCTCCCAAAGTGCTGGAATTATAGGTGTGAGCCACTGTGCCCACTTTACTTATTTTAAATCACTGGAACTGCCTTATACTAAAACATAGGTTAAGGTTTTTTTATTAAGGTTTTGCTGTCCTCCTTATCTTTTATCTGCTGTGCTTTCTGCTTTATGAAGATGCTGTGTAACATTTGGTACATTAGGTACATCTGATATATTTATTGTCAGTTGCAGACTTAGCATAAATGTCATTTTTTTACTGTTGTCTCAGGTGGTGTTTTTGGACCTTAATTCTACCTTGCTAGATAACAAGATCACATTCCTTGTTTTCTTATTTGCATTTGTTTAATACATCTTTGCCCATCTCTTTATTTTTAGCCTTTCTGTATTGCCTTTGGAAGTGTGTTTTTTTAAATTCATCCTAGAGTTGAGTTTTACATTATGAACCAATCTGAAAATTCTTTTAATGGACGAATGAAATCCATTTATATTTACTAATATAACTGATATATTTGATTTCAGCCACTGTCATAATATGTTAACTATATGTATTATAATTATTCTTTTTCTATGTGTTCTATTTTCTTTTTAATTTTTGAAGATTTTTATAAGTAATAATAGTTACTATAAATTTATATTTATAAACTTTATATTCTGATAACTATATTTTTTCCGATGACTATAACTTATTTTTTTTTTCTTTTTTTTCTTACTTTGGCTTCTATTGTTTTGTTTTTCTGCTTTAAGAGGTATCATTTTGTTTCCACTTATTATCTATGTTGAGATTAATGAACTTATTCTGTTTCCTCATTTCTCCCTTCTCTGCTTTTTTTCCTAGTTGTGTTATTTCTTCTTTGTTGGAGTGGATAATATTTACATACTAATCTTATATTCATATCTCCAGCATAGTTTTAGTCTTGCTGCAATTATGTATGTATAATGTTTACTACTTGTTCTTTTTTGTATTTTCCGAGATCATCTCTTTTGAAGAAGCTCATCAGTTAGTAAATTCCTCAACATGGTACATTTTCTTTATGTTCTTACATGTTTTAAGTGTTTTTCTTTAGTATTGCTTCTTATAGGGAAACTTGACTAGTTATAAATCTTTAGCCAATACTTTCTCTCTTTGAGTTTATTTATCTTCTTTTTTTTTGAGTTGGAGTCTCACTCTGTTGCCCAGACTGGTGGCACACTCACAGCCACCAGAGCCTCAACCTGCTGGACTCAGGTGATCTTCCACCTCGCCATCCAAGTAGCTGAAGCCACAGGCACAGGACACCATGCCCAGCTTGCTTATTTATTTTAGAGATGAGGTCTCACCTGGTTGCCCAGGCTGGTCTCGAACCCCTGAGTCCAAACAATCCTCTTGCCTCTGCCTCCCAAAATGCTGGGATTTAGGCGTGAACCACCATGCCCAGCTTTTCTTTGAGTTTTGTGAAGAGTTTGCTTCAGTGTTGTCTTGTTTGTGTCATTGTTGTCTTGTTGTTGAGAAGTCTAATCTTTAATTTTCTTTTCTTTTTTGTGAGTGAGTTGATCTTTTTGCCTGGAGACTGAAAGTAGTTTTGTTTTTTTTTTTGAGTGGGAGTCTCACTCTGTCGCCCAGGCTGGAGGGCAGTGGCCACTCCCGGCCACCGCAGCCTTCACATGCTGGGCTCCGGCGATCCTTCCGCTCAGCCTTTCAAGTAGCTGGAACTACAGGCGCACGATACCACGCCCGGCTAATTTTTTTTTGATTTATTGTAGAGATGAGGTCTTGCCAAGTTGCCCAGGTGGGTCTCGAACCCGCGGGCTCAGGCGATCCACTCACCTCAGCCTCCCAAAGGCGCGGGATCACAGGCTGAGCCACCAAGCCTGACAAAAGTAGTTTTCTTTAAATCTGATTATTTTACTCTGATATGTGTAAGCCTGACTATATGGCTCATTTAGGGCCTTTTTCATATGTAGATTCAGTCTTTTTCAGAAAGTTGTTTTAAATTATAGAAGAAAGTTTTGATTCTATTTCATTATTTTGTTTTTCTTATTTAGGACTCTAATTTTACATAAGTTGGATTGTCTTTACAGTCTTCTATGTCTGTCACTTTCTGATCTGTTTAAACTCTTCATTTCAATTTTTTATTCTTTTGGTTCTTGTCATTGTCATTCACTATATCCTTTAGTGTACTTTCATGTCTCTGTTCATTGTTGGGCATTAAATATTTCAATGTTTATTTCAGAAATAATATATTTTTTCTAGTTTTTTTTTCTTGTTCTTCTCATTTTTTCCTCTCTTTGCATATCTATTATTTGTTATATATTAGTCTGAGGTTTTAGATTTCAGATTCTGGTTTCTTTCATAGTTGTAATAAGTGCTTTTAGTTCGTTCTGGAGTATTTTGTTAGAGTTTTGGTTACTTTGTATTTTGGGGGAGGTGAGTTAATGAGTATTTTTTATCAACTGAAAAGTTTTGATTCTCTACTTTTATTTATAATAATTTTCTATGGATATTGGAGTCCTTTTGTGTCCCTAATGACATGTAGGATTTTTCTGAGTCAAGTTATTAGGGTTACGGTAGGAGGTCACCAGAAGGGCTTATGGTAGTCCCCCCTAAGCCATGGGGGATACTTTCCGAAACCCCCAGTAGATGCCTGAAACCAGAGATAATCCCAAACCCTATACACACTATGTTTTTCCCATTTATACCAATGGTAAAGTTTAATTTATAAATTATGCACAATAACTAATAATAACAATGACAATAACTAATAATAGAACAAGTGTAAGAGTATGCTATAATAAAGTTATGCGAATGTGTTCTCTCTCTTTCAAAATATCTTGTACTGTATTTTCCCTTATTCTTGTGATGATGTGTGATGATAAAAATGCTTTCTTGGTGAGTTGAAGTGAAGTGAGTGTTGTGGGCATTGTAATATAGCATTAGTTACTGTTGACTTTAACCATAAGCACTGTGATATCTTGAGAGTACATTTAATAATTTAAATGGCTACTGAATGACTATTGGACAGGTAGCATATATGGTGAGGATACATGGGACAAAGGGGCAATTCACACCCCATGGGATGATAAGACATTTCATTATGCTACTCAGAATGGCACTCAATTTAAACCTTGTGATTGTTTATTTATGGAATTTTTCAATGAATATTTTTAGACCATGGTTTACTGTGGATAACTGAAACCACAGAAAGCAAAACTGTGGATGAGGAAAGAATACTGTCTTGAGTTCAAGATGTTTTCCATTATTGGACTTGCAGAACTGTGAAGAGCAGTTTGTTTAATAAATGATGTCTTTGGGGATGTGGGTTGGTTGATTTTTCCGTTGTTTAATGCTAATTTGCGTCTTGGTGTTTTTGACTTCATCTGCTTTCTTCTTTCCTTTTCTTCATGGCTAAGCCACCAAAGGACACCTCCCCCCATTGTGTGTCTATTTTTGAGCTCTTCTTTTTAACTCCCTAGGAAGCAGTGCTGTGCTATTCACCAGGTTTTACATCCATTTTCTCTTCGGGGGAGATCTTAAATTGATATTACTTGTGTTTTACAGTGCTTACCTAACTCTTTACTTGGGTAAAGCCTCCAAGAGCTGGCTTTGATAGTTTCAGATGTTAGTTTCCTGATTTACATGTAAATTAAAGTTTGGAGTAGTCTCTGTTTTCTAGTTATGCCATTGGTGTATGCTATAGGTGATTTTATTTGCTTTTCTTGTTGCTCTGAAGGCTTTTGTAGGATGTGTGAAGAGAATCTGATTTAGATGACTAACACTATTTTACAGGAACTGGTAAGTCATACACTGATCGTTTTAACAAATAGTTTAGTGCCTCTTCTTCATAAGTCCCAAACTAAATACTGATGCCCACAATATAAATACTCAGAAAGTAACACGTGTATTTGAAGAATGACATAGAATGCATTTAAAATATTAATTCACTTAGTAGTTCTGTGAGATGGGTAGATATTTTTTCCTATGTTACAGATAAGGATGCTGAAGTAATAACACTCACTCAGATAATTAATGATGAGTAAAATCCAAACCCAAGACTTAAGAGTCTGGATTACTACCTACTCCATCAAAATGACCATATCCTTATTTCATTTCATTCAACAGTCTCTAAACTTTTGTTGAGTTCTTTAGAAGGGATTGAGCAGTGAACAAAATAGACATACACATACAGCAGTGAACAAAATAGACATACACAAATCCCTGTACTCACAGAACTTACATTTTAACAATAGTATCCTTCATCTGCACCTTCCATTTACTTCCCCAACTCCCAGCTCATCTCTTCTTGACTTAACTTCTGAAATGTTTTGTTTGACTTTGTAAAAATAATACTAATCAGTCATTTATAGTACTTAATTATGTGTCATTCAACATAATTGTGATTTTTAACATTGTCAAAATAATAATGTTGCGTGTTGTATGTGATTACCATATTAACTTCTCATACTCCAGTTTCCTAGTTTATTGCATAAGTACTATAACTTTAAAAGATAAAAAGAAAAATTATAGGTTGGAAGTGAAAACTCTGTATCCTTAGTAGTTCAGAATAAGACATGTATTTAAAGGCATTACTGATTTTATTTTTAAAATTTTTTTTGACTTTATATAGATTGGTGTCTATTGAAAAAAGTCTATGTGTGGGAGTAGAAAACTCATCTTCCTAATTTAAGATATTTATGAAGCTATTAATTTTATACCACTTAATTTTAGAATGGGTTAAAATTCCATGTTAAGCATTTCTGAGTGTTTTAGTTTTCATTTATGTGCATAAGAGATAAGGATTTTATAACCTGATTTCAAATAATAGAATCCCATTTAGAATTCTTTTAGTACTTAATTAAGAAAATGTAAAATACTTTTATCATTGTGCTACTTCTCATTATAGCTTGTTAATTTTGGCAAAGAAGTGCTATTTTAAGTTTCAGTTTGGAGCTGAAATTCCAATTTAAGATGGGATAATCTGTATTTACTCAGTCGATTTTAATACAGATTTTTGAGCAACAAAGTAGCAGATTGGCACCCTCTGTTGGTCATTTTATTTACCTACAGGCGGAAATATATAAGAAATACAATTAAAAGTTTTTCTTTTATATGTTTATCTCTATCTTTTAAATTAGCATTTACATGTCATCAAATTAATATTCTGAACTAGGTTCGTGTGAATAAGGTACATTATTATTGAGCTGTGCTTTGTTTTGATAATTTTGTGGTTCTTTGCTTTTTTCTGAGGCTAACTGTCTTAATTCTAGCATTCAGAATTGGCATTAACATTGCAGATTTTTAAACAAGTATTTATTTAACTATAGTAAGCTGTTAGAGTAGCACATTATTAGACAGATAATGTTTACTGATATTGTCAATTTGGATTAAGAAAACTTCACATTTTAATGTCCTAAATAACAGTTTTGGGAGATATTTTAATTGAAAATAATTGAAGCTTCAGAAAATTGAGGCTGAATTACTTCATTTTTCTCCTCTCATTTTTTTTTAAGTCAAGTTTAATTATTCTTTAAGATCACATGATTAATTGAATTTATATTATAGTTTGAAAATATTTGTATATAATATTGTGCTAACCAGTACTGGAAATGCCTATGCAAATCATAATTGCAGGAGGAAAAGTTGTACTCTGACAGGTAGTTGACTAGCTTAGAGGGAGAAAATTTTGTGGTAAATTTTCAACATTCAGCAAGTTTGCTTTTGGTGGCTTCTATTTCAGAATTTCAGAATCTCAATTGCTTGCAATTTAATCCAATTTAATCTATGACCTATCCCATAATACTTAAGTTACTCATTATATTAGAGCTTCCTTATCTTTTTTCACTGAAATAAGTATTTTAGGAATTTATATTATACATTTGCTCCTATAGGTGTTTTTTAAAAACATTACTTGCAAGTGCCAATAAACTGTTTATATTGTATTTCTTACACTAATTTGAAGAAATAGAGATTTGTGTTTTATTTCTAGTGGGCCTTTCAGTATATTGTTTTACTAACACATATAATAGACTATTCAATTAAACTTTTTACTCTATGGTAAACTAATAACATGATTTCTCCAACATGACAAACTAAACTTTGATATAAAATGTTGAACTTTATTCTTATTTAAATTTATGATTGAAATAATCAATGAATTCTTATATTTTTCACTGAGCGAATTCCCTAGTTATATGCCAGATATGACCATAATGTGATGAGACAAGATTCTGAGATTATATTGCTCTAAATCTACGATATTACTTTAGTCATACCTAGTGTATAATTCTATAAATACCTTATAATGGCCCATATAAGCTTATCAACTTAAGTGTATCAGTATGTTATTATAGCTCATTTGGAATATACTTTATCCATAATACTTATAGTTTGATACAGTAGAGGGTAAATAAGTAAGATGATATATTTGGTTTTCAGATTTGGACACTTCTTAATGGATATATAGGCAGTCTTTTTAACAAACCTATTGAAAGCAGTGAGTTGGTGGCATCCTCTTTGAAAATGAACTAGATAATGTCCCACTTCAAACTCCTAACCAGTCTTTATCTAGAAGCCCTCTTAGAATCAAACAGTATTCAAATGGAAAGTTTCCAACTTATCACTTACTTGAAGTACCTAATTAAGTTTGCTGGCAGTTAATTAGATAACCAAATTAAATAGGAACCAAAAAACATACAAAGAAGAATATTCTTGGAAATGTTGCCCTATAAATGGAATGCTAATCTCTTTATGCAGGTTATTAGGAAATAGGATATTGGGGAAATAACCAAGGGTGGGATTGTTTTGATCTTGTAGGAGATATCTATTTGGAAATTCTTTAATTATAATAGTATATTCTAAAGTCAGATTTGGAAGTATCCTATATTCCCAGAATTTCCTTTGAAATTTTTTTCTGTTGTCATGAAATTTTTCTTTCCACATTTTATTCTCTAGAGCTACTCAATTCCTTTCCCACCTTAATTAATTTATTGTTTGTTTTAGTATATACTTAGTTCTTTGGAATCTGGGGGAAATGAAATGTGATATTAACTGTATATAAATATATATATCAAAGAGTAATTTTTTGGATGTTTGTGAGATTCTAAAGGATAAGCTTATTAACTTTTTCAGACCACTGCTTTTAGTAATCTAGAAATGTAATTTATAAAACAATAATCATCAAGTATTACGCTTCTGGGAACCTGGACAAATATTTTAGTTTTTTAAAAATAGATGAATGTGATCACAAAAGGCTTTCATTGTAGAGTAGCCAGTATACAGTTATCAGGTAATATAAAATTTGTGTGAAAAATTAAAGAGAATGACTCTAAGTATTTTTCTTAACTAGCTAGCTGTTGACTAAACATCTTAAAAGTTTGAGTGAAATAGTTTACATTAACTGGAAGTCGTTATTATTCATGGATATGTGTTTGTTTTTAATATTTAGGCATTTGTGAAAAACTGTTAAAACAATTGCTTATTAGGAAATATCTTTATTTCATAAAGTTTTTTCTTTTGACAGTGATGTGTATTTTGAAAGTAAAGAACGAACAGCATGTAAAGGAAAGATTGCCATATCAGGTATGTTGTAGATGAATCATTTTACATTGCTGAATAAATTCTATAAAGTAACTAGAGTTAGTGGGTTTTAATTTATGCCCCGCTTATATCCCCTTCACTTTATTTTTTCTACCTCTATCATGATATTTGTTCTAAAACACTATTTTCATCATTGTGCTCTATATTGTGTAGAATTTTAGTTTGAGAAAATGCTTTCATACATCACGTAAGCTATGCAGTTTTCTCCTTAGTGCAGTCTTATAAAATAGATAAGGTAATTGTTCTCACTTTCTACAGACTCAGAGACTAATTGATTGGCTGTAAGTAGCTGAACTGGGCTGCAAACCCAAGTCTTTTGACTCTTTGTTCCTTTTCTGCTCAGAAGCTATACTAATGTTTTAATGTTCCATAAGGGTTGGTTCTGTGTTTATTTTGTTCATCACTTTATATCCAGAAGCTAGCTCAGTGCTTAGCACATAGTAACTGGACAGTGAATATTTATTGGATGGATGACTGCTCTTCACTGACTGTAGGATAAAGACTAAACTTTTTTCTTCACTTTTCCATTCTGACCCAGTTATTTTTCTAGCCGTATCTTCTATTACTCCTATATATAAGCTGTCTGCTTAGGCAGACATTTCTCTCCTTGGCCTTTCAACACACCCTATGCTTCTGACACCCAATTAGCTCATGAAATAACTATGTTTTCTTTAAGATCTGTTTGCTCATCTATAAAACATTTCTGTTATCATTCCAGCTAGAAATGATGTTTCCTTTCTTTGAATTCCTAATATAGTTAGGAGTCCCTGCAACCACTAGATGGCACTTATGCTGTGTAGTCTCAGTTTCTCCAAAGTGTTAAGGAAGCTAAAGACAATGGCTTGGAGATGTCACAGATTGAAGTGAATACATGGCTGACTTGTGCGTACACTAGTTAGGTAATGCACTTTTTCAGGTATTATCTCGTCAGTATGCTTTAGAATCAGCAATATATACCTCCACTGGTCCTTAAGTAATAACTAGGTTATTTCATTAGCCAAAAACCATGTACTAGGGAGCCTGCTGCTGCATTTCAGGCCCTGTCACCCAAGAAACTGTTTTTAGTAATGTCTTCATAGATAAACAAAAATCATTACAAAGGGAGCATAGACCTGCATTTTACAAAGAACAGAAGTGACCAAAAATCTGAGAAATTGTATTCAGTCAAGCAAAAAAGTTCTTAAGAAAAATAACTGGAATATATACAAATCTGTTGCTAGTTTTATAGTTATTTATATTTATGTTTTTATCTTTCTAATTATAAGACTGAAAACATGTTTTATACCTCCTTGTGTTCTTTTGCTGCCAAACAGCACTTTTACATAGTAGTTGTTCATTATGTTTTAATACATTTAAATATGAATAACTAAAATATTAAAGATCGTTAAAGGGAATTTTCTAAAAATAGTTAAATATAATTCTTCATTTCTTGCTTCTATTATGGTACTGCTCAGCATACAAATGAGATATGTTAAATTGCTGTTAGATATTCAAATGCCACATTAGAGTCAATATTGTCATTTCATAATAAATAGTTTATTGACTGCAGCAATTCGTGATATTAGAATTAACTGTACATTTAGATGGGGGCTTCTAAGTAATAGCATTTAAAGTAAAATAAAAATTTCCTGACCACAAGTTACTCGAGTGTGAAAATTGAACTTATTTCTGCTTGTGTTTCTTCTTTCCAAAGGATAATTTTAAATTGAGTTAAGGAACCGAAACTCTTAGTAGATGGAATACTTATGTAATTTCTTTGCATCTTTGCCTAGACTTAATATCTTGTGTGTGTATTTCTAAAAGCAAAGGAAATAAAAAATTAATTCACCTCTATAAATCCATTTTCTTTGACATTGGGATGAAAATGTGACTTGTTTTGGCCAAAATGAATATTTGTAACAAAGTTTCATGTTTCTGAGATTACATCAATAGCCAGGAAATACCTAGGTTTTCCATTTCCAGCTTTGCCACTCACTGGCCAGATTTTATAAAAATGAAAAGAATAACTGAGATTTATTCTGATTATTTCTGTTGAACACCAAATATTTACCCTATATAAATATAATATTTACCATAATGACATTGTGGTAATTATGTCTGCTTATTCACTGAATAAATCAAATTCTCTCACTAGATTCAGTGACTAAACCAAATCAGTTCACCAAGTACCTCAGTTTTCATTTTTGATGATAAACAGACTTCTAGAACCTGATTGCATCAAATTAGCTGTCCTATTATGTATGATTCTCTTAGTTTATTATTAAAATGTCAATGAAAACATCAAAAAAAACAAAGTAAGTGTGATGTAAACTAAAACTAAGTCAACTATTTATAAGACTCTGGGAGAAACTTCTATCATTTGAAGCTGAATTTAAAAACATAGTTGATGGGTTACAAATCCTTTGCTGTCTGGACAGTGTTTGACCACCTGGGAATTAAATAAGAGGTATCCACTTTCTCCTCTTATATAGCTGACATTCAACCCTTTCTTCTTAGGCATGGGAAAGGTCAAAGCTGCCCCAGGTTGTAGGTGTACAGCAAAGGAAGACGGGGTCTGTGTTACTCCCTTGATACTGTAAATAGTTAATGCTACCCTAACAGAACAGCTGTGAACTAGTGTACTTGTGAAATGAAATGAGTCAGCAACTGTGGTCAAGCAAGAAGAAGTCGGGTCTTTGGCAGGACATTAGCCAAGTCATAATTATAAAACAATAAAGCATTTCCATTAAAATCAAGAACACAATAGCAGTGTCTAATGTGTCAGTATTATTTAACATTGTTTTAGAAATTCTAACTAAAATAATAAGAATAAAAGTTGAGACTATTGAAAAGGAACAGATAAATTGGATACTGTTTGAAGATAATAAAACCTAAGGAAGTTTATGAAACACTATTTGAATTAATAAAGAATTCAGTAAAAGTGGCTGGATTCAAGATAAATATACAAAAAGTGATGGTGATTTCTCTTAAAACCAGCAATAACTAGAAATGTAATAGCAAAAAAAAATCTTTAGAGTAAAATCAATAAGAAACAAAACCACTGAATACCCAAGAATAACCTTAATACAAATACAAAGGTAAATATATCATGCTATTTTATATAAAGACAGAATATTATAAAGTTATCAGTTCCAAATTAATTAGAATAATAGAATACTAATCAAACATTTGGGAATGGAGATTTTGACAAAATAGTTCTAAAATACAAAGAAGTTAACAAGTGAGAGTAAGGTGTTTTTTAAAAAGACATTTTTCTAAAAGCTAGTGAAGCGTGTTATATAAAGATACAATAGTTATAATAAAGATGGGTAATTTATGAATGATTCAACTAGCTTCATAGCATGTATAGCCAAGGACATATACTCAGAATGGCATATATGATAAAGGTGGCATCATAAATCAGTGAGGAAGAGAAAGATACACACACGCGCGCGCACACACACACACACACACACGGAGCTGGAACAATTATTTTTATAAGAAGAATATTTATGTTTTCTCCTCACATACCCAAAAATTTTGCATAGATTAAATAACTTTTAAAGGTATAAACCATAGGCGATATCTAGAAAATGTGCTATTAAATGACATTTACCTTGGTTTTAATGGGTAGAGTCTTCTGTGGAATTCAGAGATTTCTATCACTGTGAGAGGTAAACTTACCAGAATTATTACTTGTCATTTATTTTTCCTTTGTTTATAGATATTCGAATACCACTAATGTGGAAAGACTCTGATCACTTCAGCAATAAAGAAAGTATGTGTGATTTTAATTTGTAATTGAAATTTTTTTACTGTATAGTAAATTTGTGATTATTGGGAAAAAGGACTGCTTCCACACTGAAACAAGTTGCTGTCCTTTCACAGAATAAGCAGAATCTTACTGAACTGTTATTTTTTGATTTGTAGTATAAATATGTTGCAATCACTTGATACTAATTAAGATAGTACGTATCTAATGTGCTTTTAGTTGTGGATGGGAAACTGCAAGGACAGTGAGGCCCCAGTTCAGGGTGCGGTAGGGAAGTATGGAACAAAAGAAAATGTGTAAGGTTTAAAAGTAATGGCAACATTTTTTCTGTTTGACCAGAATCTAGAAGATTTTTTCTGCCTTGTTTTTTGTTACTTGAGATTATTTAAACAGGATGAAATAAGGAAAGATTTTTTTTTGCTTGATCTGATCTTTTTTCCTTCAGCATTTTATGGCTTTATATAGTCTTCACAAATCCATGTTTTGCTTGGGTCATGGAAATTAACCTCAAATGATTTCTAGCTGCTAGAGACAAAGCAGGAAAGATATGATAATCCTTTATCTTTCTTGTCTATTTTGATAGCTTTGTTCCTCATACTTCAAAAACTAAATCATATTGAGCATAACTAGTTTTATATGAAGAACTTTAAATCAGGATAGTGTTTGTTATTCAATTAGGCAATATAATTTACTTTACAAAGGAATACATGTGGGAATTAAGCAAATCTTTCTGAGTACTAAAGAGAATAAGTTTTTTCTGAGGAGCTACATTTTCTCAATAATGAGGATTTAGCTTTTTAATCACCTAATACTTTTTAAAACATGACCATATTAAAAGACCCAGCAGCTATGCTTTTTGTGTTCCCATGTCTACTTTTTATTGTTTTTTTGTGGTTTCCTCCCTTGCTGTTAGTTTGGTGGAAAATATTTTGTTGCTGTTAATGTGCCTACTCTTAACCTCTTCTAATAAAAAAAGTTTTTTTCTTAAATAGACTTGAAAACCAAAATGACAGAGGCAATTGTGTGTGTGTGTGTGTGTGTGTGTGTGTGTGTGTGTGTGTGTGTGTGTAATTTGCCATTAGTTAAAGATTAAAGAGTTCTCTAGGAATAAAATTTATGAGTTTGGTGTATATTAGATTGCTGAGAGGCCTATATATTTAACTTTATTTTTTGATACTTTATTTAATTGTTGTGTTCTAGTGGGGTAAGGTATTCTTATTACTGGCAGAGCAGTCACTATAAAACGTTAAGGGTTACAGTATACAATACATGAAAATAAAAATCTACTAACAAATTTTTTTAAATAATTAATCAGTATTTTTTATTATGGTTTTGTACTAACAAATATTTAAGCTAATATTGTTCATTTCGGGGTAGATGTTAACATAATGTAGGCATGATTTATCACATGGATTGTTTAAAATGTTGTTTTTCTTCTCTAGGATCACAACGCTATGCTATTTTTTGTTTATTCAAAATGGGAGCTAAAGTTTTTGATACTGACATGGTGATTGTAGATAAAACAATCACAGATATATGTTTTGAAAATGTAACCATATTGTAAGTATTTTTTTAATCTTCAGAGAATAAAAATGATCTAAAATTCTACTTTTGTGAAAGAAAGTCCTAATTATTGATTCTTTTTACATTAAGATCTTTATTTATTTATTTTTGGTTTTTAATTTTATTTAATTTATTTTTATTTTAAAGATGTGGGGTACAATTCAGGGTTAGGTATACAAATGTTCGGGTACATGTATTAAGATCTTTAAATGTTTAAAATGATTTTGAAAATTACTTTGTTCAAAAGAAGCCCATTTCTCTACTTGCAGTTTTCTGATGTAAAACAAAATGAAAATATTATAATTAATATTAGCAATAAATAACTTATTGAATGTGATAAATTTTTAAACTTTTTATAAATATTTATAGTCCCAGTATTAACTAAGCTATGAATACAACAGAATTCCTTTACTATTATTTCATATAGAGTAAATTTGGACATAAAACAGTTTCTTCCATCTCATGTGGGAGATTTAGTTACAGAAACACTAAAATAGTTTAACAACTTTATTTATAAGATAATCCTGGAGTACATACTATAGGAAAAGCACTTGGATAAAATTTGGGGGTGTTCTTTTTCTTATGGTGCAGTTCTTTCATGTACTCCAAAACAGTAAAAAAAAAAAAAAAAGATGGGTGATCCTCAGGGCTGTTTTTATTGCCTTTGCTCTTTCACTGGCTCATTTTATTGTAGTCATAATACAGAACCAGAAAGAACTCCTCAGGTAGCCGTAGAAATCATTTTTAACTAACATAAGTCTTTCCTGGCCACTTTCAAAAGTTCTAAGAGGAACCTAAATCAGTGTGGGATTTGTATGTCTTCATTTTCATATCTAAATGTTATAGCTACAAAACTATCAAGATAAAATCAATATACTTCTTTGTGTGTGCCGTTTCAGCAATAGAGCTAGACAGTTGAGATTTCAGAGGACTAGTTTTGCTACTCATATCACATTTTAAAAAATCCATGGCAAACCTTATTCTGTGGCTTCTGGTCCAGTGTTCCACAGTAATAGTATAGCACAGAAAAATAAAATTCATTGTTCTGCGTTATTAGTAGTAATACAGACCTTATTACAAGCTTTATGAAGCCAAAGGAATTTAGGGTTCAAAAAATATTTCCAAATGCTTATATGATTGAGGCTAAAAAAAAAAACAAACAAAAAAAACCATCCAAATACATTTATTTCCATTATCAATTATTGGTACTGAAACTTTTTTTTTTTTTTTTTTGCCAAAATTACCCTGTTAATTGGCTCTTTTCTTCATGTCACTTTGCTATTGTTTGTTTTTACCACAAAGACAAAAATCAGACTTTTTTCCACCCAGGGAAAGAGCAATATGAATTAGTTGAGAAGATAACACATAATTTATAATTTTTTAAAAATCCTGTAAATATTTTAAATTGTTCTAAAAATAACCTGACAAATGTTCTAAATGTTTTAAAATGTAAAATGTGCTTTTTGTTATGATGTTTTTAATAAGTATTCAATATTTATGAATCTCTGGTTTTTCTCTAAATATTGACATTTGTTAGTTATTACCAAGAATACTGTATATTTAAAAGTTGCCAAATAATAAACTATAAAATATCTGGAAGTTATTTCTTGGATTTATGCAAACTATAGACTGGCCATTTATATCTTGAAAAGTCTATGCTTCATTTTTAAAATCTCTGAGCCTGATGGACCTCCCATCTGCAGGCAACATCTGCTGATGGTCTTCTTTTGCAGTCTAAAGTATATTTTATTATAGTCACACCACCACACTATTTTATGGCAAAGGTAGTTCATTGTGTCTGCAAAAGGGTAAAGCCAGCTTTAATTAACATTTGCTAAAACTGCAGAATTTCAGCATATTGCTTTAGCAAATATATATTGGATACCTTCTACAGTGCAGGCACAATGCTAAGTTAACAATGCAAAGATTAACAGACAGCACCCACCTTCAAGGAGTTCATGCTTTGAAGTATATCCCTTTATATATGTTTTATTGTTTAATTGCTTTTTCTTTCCCCTATATAACCATGTAGTGAAGTGCTGTTTATGCTTCCGGGATGGGAGAGGAGGCACAGTGGTGGTGGACTATAAGTGACTCTTTATGAAGAAGAAATGAAGAGTAAAGATTCAGCACACTTTGTTTTGGAGGAATAGTCATTTTATGAAATTGCATATATATCTACCTTAAAATAGTGGTTTTTAAAGGAATGACAAGGAGAAAAAGTACTGGCAACAAAATGACAAGGGCATTTTATTTTTCTTTAAGTAATAGGCTTGTATATATTGGTTAAATTGAATTAAGATTGCCCTATTTTTGAAGCTGATAGCTCTGAACGTTGCAGTGATTCTCTTAGATCATATAGATACTAAATAAACACAAGGACATTCTGTCTTATTAATATATATCCTCAAAAGCTTATTTCAAACGCCTACTTTGTTCCCATAAACTTTGCACATATTGAGGAGATTTTGCAATCTTGGGCCCCTCGCAACTTTCTGTTTGTTTATTTGAAAAATTTTATTGTGCATATTTGAGGTTTATAACATGATGTTATGGGATATATATATAGATAGCAAAAGTTTTACTGTAGTCTAGATTAACATTTGTCATTTCACGTAGTTACTTTTTTGTGTGACAAGTACTGAAATCTATTTAATTTAACAAAAATTCCTAATATAATTTTATTAACTTTAATTCTCATGTACAGTACATTATACTCTAAACTTGTTCATTCTTCATATCTGCTATTTGGTGGTCTTTGACCTACATCTTCCCATTTCCTCCCCAACCCCCAACCATGGCATTCTCTACCTCTGGTATTGAGCTCTCTCTCTTTCTTAAAGTATTCCACATATGAGTGAGATCATACAATATTTTTCTTTCTGTGTCTGACTTATTTCGCTTAGCATAATGCCCTCCAGGTCCATTCATGTCCTGGCAAATGGCAAGATCTCCTATTTTAAGGTGACTAATAGTGTGTGTTTATGGATCCCTCCCTCCCTCCCTCCCTTCCTTTTTTGAATTGGAGTCTCACTCTGTCACCCAGACTGGAGTGCAGTGGCCACTCCTGGCCACCGCAGCCTCGACCTGCTGGGCTCTGGCGATCCTTCTTCCTCAGCCTTCCAAGTAGCTGGAACTACAGGCGCGCGTTACCATGTCTGGTTAATTTTTGATTTATTGTAGGGATGAGGTCTGGCCAAATTGCCCAAGCAGGTCTCGAACCTGCAGGCTCAGGCAATCCACTCACCTCAGCCTCCCAAAGCGTGGGATTACAGGCTGAGCCACTGAGCCTGGCTCCTTCCTTTTCTAAGTTCTTTCAGTGTTTCACTGCAGCACTGAAGATAGTTCCCTAAAGCTCTTCTTGTAGTAGTATGCTGAGAGCATTCAGGGACTTTTTTTTTTTTTTTTTTTTTTTGAGTCGGGGGTCTCACTCTGTCACCCAACCTGAAGTGCAATGGCATGACTACAACTCACCACGACCTTGACTTCCTGGGCTGAAATGATCCTCCCACCTCAAACTCCCAAGTAGCTGGGGTTATAGGCGTGTGGCAGCCAGCTCGGCTAATTTATTTATTTTTTGTAGAGATGTGGTCTCATGTTGCCTATGCTGATCTCGAACTCCTAGGCTCAAGCTTTCCTCCTGCCTCAGCCTCCCAAAGTGCTGGGAATACAGATGTGAGTCACCACGTCTAACCCTCACATTTTCTTTATTTATTCAGTCATCAATGGACATGTAGATTCTTTCCGTATCTTGGCTATTTTGAATAACGCTGCAGTGAAAATGGGAGTGCAGGTAACTTTACAAGGTGGTAATTTCATCTTCTATACGTATAAATCCAGAAGAGATTGCTGGTCATATGGTAGTTTGTATTTTTAATTTCTTTAGAAACTTCTATACTGTTTTCCATAGTGTATCATTCTACATTCCCACCAACAGTGTTTTAAAATTCCCTTTTTTCCACACCCTATCAACATTTCTCTCTTGTCTTTTAGATAATAGCCATCCTTAGGGGTATGAGGAAATATAGTGGTTTTAGTTACATTTCCCTAATGTCAAATGCTGATTTAAAATGTTGTGAAAACATCAAAGGATGTTATAATTTTATTTTCTACTGAGTTAAATTTCTAACTTTATGAATGTCTTTGTTTTTAGTAATGAAGCAGGACCAGACTTTCAGATGAAAGTAGAAGTGTACAGTTGTTGTATAGAAGAATCTTCCATAACCAACGCACCAAAAAAGCTAGCTAAGAAGCTTAAGACATCTATAAGTAAAGCTACAGGAAAGAAAATAAGTTCAGTACTTCAAGAAGAGGATCACGAAACATGCTTGCTCCTCAGTTCTGCTGTTTCGTAAGTTTCCTGATACAGCAATTATGGCGACATAAATATTTAGACTTTTGGGATATTTTAAAGTATTTTATGTGTATATGTTTACATTTTACATGGGAAAACATCCTGAACAGAAAAAAAAACATGATCGTCTGGTATCTACCCAGCTGAGGTGTCTTTAATACCTTCCTTTAAAGATAGCAAGTTGGGTGACAGTGTTTTTAGTGATCTGGAATTCCAGTACAGGTTGGGTATTTCTTATCTGAAATACTTGGGACCAGAGTGTTTAGAATTTTTTACTTTTCTGGATTTTGGAATATTTGCATATACATAATAAGATATCCTGGAAATGGGACCCAAGTCTAAACATGAAATTCATTTATGCTTTATATATACCTTATACACACAGCCTAAGGTAATTTTATATAATATTTTTAATAATTTTGTGCACAAAACAAGTTTTGACTGCATTTTGACTTTGACCCATCACTTGAAGTCAAGTATGGATATCCTGCAGGTATTGAAAAAGTTTCGAATTTTGTATTTTCAGGCTAGGGATGCTCAGCCTGTATCTACCAGAAAGATGAAGTATTTTTCTTGGAAAGGGACTAGGTATATGTCAAAGTATTTGCTACATATCAGACCGTTAATTGAATTTTTGTATACATGTCATGATTTATTGTTACAGATTTTTAAAAATATTTTATCTTTTAACCAAACCACATTATCACTGTAACACCCAACAAAAATTTAAAAATCTTTAATATTATCTAATATCCAGTCTATATTCAAATTGCCCCATTTCTAAAATAGTCTTCTTATTATTTGTTTGTTTAAATCAAAATCCAAACAATGTCAGCAATATTAAATTAGGTGAGTTTTAAATTTCTTTAGTTTATTACGATTTCCTGTTCACTTTTTTCTTGCCAGTATTTATCGAAGAAATCAGATCTTATAGAATTTCCCATGTTTAGAATTCAGGTGATTGCTTCCTTGTGATCTTTTAAAGCTTATTTTTCTGGCCCTTGTATTTCTTTTTTCTTTTTTTTTTTTTTTGAGTTGGAGTCTCACTCTGTCGCCCAGACTGGAGTACAGTGGCCACTCCCGGCCACCACAGCCTCAACCTGCTGGGCTCCAGCGATCCTTCCGCCTTAGCCTTCCAAGTAGCCGGAACTACAGGCACGCGCTACCACACCCGGCTGATTTTTTGATTTATTGTAGAGATGAGGTCTCGCCAAGTTGCCCAGGCAGGTCTTGAACCCGCGGGCTCAGGCAATCCACTCACCTCATGGCCCTTGTATTTCTTATAACCAGTAGTTAGATCTAGAGGATTAATTAGATTCAGGTTCTCTTTTAGGGCAATATTACTTTGTATTAGTCAATGTACTTCCTACTACCATTCATCAGGAGGCTTTGTCCCCCTTTTGGAAATGTTAACATTGATCAGTGAGTTTACATGTTGCCAGCCTGATCCATCCATTATAAAGTCCTCTATAAATCTTTGATGTAATGGTTTTAGCAGCATTGCTGATCATTTATTATTTCATTTATTATTTTATTGTAATTTGGTGACTTCCTAAATCTTGAAAACTGCATTTTTCTTCTAAACGAAAATTCTTGCAGAGAACTTATCCTCATAAACTCTCTGGATATAACCACAATAAAATTGGTGGAGGAAAGAGACGGAAAAAATACTTGATTCTTATGTTTGCCAAATTTTAGAATAGTAAGTTGATAGGCTAGCAATCATGGAAGTGATTATTTTATTTGAACTCTTGAGTTGCTTCAATTTATTATAGTTATATTCTCTTTGCTCAAATTGTTCATCTTTGATTAGTAGGAAGCCTTCAAGTTGACTTCTACATCCTTTAGAAACAACCTAATCTTTGATAACTTTTTTACTTTCTGACACAGTAAGATATTTCATGTTCATCTTATATCTTTCTGCTCAGACTCAGAATCCCCGTTTCTCCAAGGAGCCCCTGGTTTCTTTCAGATACCTTCTTCAAACGTTGTGTTTGTTTCTCCACAAATAGTTTTATGTTTATGTTTCCTTGGAACATTGTTGATCAGGCTACATTCCTAGAATTTCTCTGCATGTCTAGTAGAGTTGGCTCTTCATGTCAGTAATTTTACTGTAATTATAAAAAGCAAAATATTTTAGATATAGATCCTGGAAGCATCAATCATCAAAATGTAATTAAATTACTCTTTTCATGTCAGATGTATTACATGTGAAATATGCTTTGGCACTCTTGCATAGTGGCTTTCAATCTATTTTGATTGAGACTTTATGCAAGAAATACATTTTACATCATGACTGAGTATACAGTTATATAAGCAGATAGATCTTATAAAGTGATACTTAAGCCTTACTAATTAAATATAGTTATTAGGCACTTTCTTATTCTGTTGCTTTCAGTTTTTAAAAAATGCTGGTTGTAAATAATTAAACTGATTTCATGTTCCATGAGTGAGCCCCAATTCACAGTCTGAAAAATAGTCATTGAAGGTGTAAATCTGCCCAATATAAATGTCATTTAAAAAGGGACAAGGAACTTCTAATTTTTTAATCTAAGATCATCTTTAAAACTTTTCTACATTAAGATTATATCAAGGATTTTCTAGAAGGTACTTTAATTCAATCATCACAAGTAGATTTTTTTAATGATTAGATAAACAGTTCTGTTTCTAGGTTGAAACATATTTTAGAACAGAAAGAGAACCTTAGACATAATCATCTAGTTGAGTAGTTTTAAATGTTTTTAAGCAGCAAAACTCCTTATTTTTAAAATGACAAGACTAATAGTGTCCCTTATCTAACTACACTATACTTTGAACAAGTTACATTTTTCTTTAGCCTCAGTTTTCTCATATTAAGGTAAAGATGCTTAGACACAACCATTTCTTTTTAGCAAGCTCCTTAGAGACATTTTTAGGTTTTTATAGGAACCTTTCAAGCATGTAAAAACAAGAAATGGACTTCTCAAGCAGTTTAAAACGTCATTGTTTGGCAGTGTATACTTAATTTTGTTATTCTGTCATTTATTACTTGTATGATCCAAGCCTAATTTATATACTCTCTGGGTTTTTGTTTTTCCCTCTATAAAATGGGAATGGTAATAATAAAATAATATCTAACTCAATGGGATCATTATGTGATTGAATAAGATAATTCATGAACTTAATATAAAGTAAGCATTTAATAAATGTGGGTCTGTTACCATTATTGCTGCTATTTTTACTATTCACGGGCCAGTGCTTTTTCTAAGACTTTTTTTGAATTCATGCTGAAGAATTGCATTTTAGGAACTTGACATAAGATTATAAAATGTAGCCACATTTTTTTTTCGTTTAAAACCATGTTTAAAGCCATGTTTATAATTTTATAGGTTATTTAAATTATGTTAGAACCTATATTTAACCTATTTTTCTCTTTGAAGCCTTTGAGACTTTCCTTTCTTTTTGAGGAATGTTTGAGTATAACGTTATTGTATATTTCCTTTTTAATAGGGACAGACATATTTATTTTGATGTGTTCATTCTCCTATCCAGATTTTGTCATTCTACTTGGTTTATCCCTGAATCAAAACACTAATTTTTTTAATGAACATTTCCCTTAAACTCTTTATGCCATTTGTTTATTAAAGATAGTCACAATATAAGCTAAAACCTTTTATGATAGTTCATTAAATTATGTTATCTTAATACTAGCATTCTACCAACCTGTTGTGAAACCAAAGTACACTAGGTTAATTCAGTCTAGGACTACTCTTACCCAATACCTCCTTAACCAACCACTTCAACACCATGATAGGAGTTTAAGAATGGCATTAGTAATCAGTGCATAAAGGGATCAGTTTTGTGTTTTTAATCGTGATCTAGGTTAATATGAGGATTTGTAATACAGCTTTTATTCTTTAGCCAAAATGAAGAAATATAAAACAATATGCATCTTTCCTAGTAATATGATATGTGACCAAATATAGCTGTACTTCCTGAGAAGAGTGCATTTTTTTTGGACTACCATTTAAAGTAGTCATTTATTTCTTCATAACATTCCCCCTCCTCCAGAAAAATGTTATAACAATTGGCCTATTTGATAGAAAAAAATGTAGCTGATTAAACTTTTTGGAACTCAATATTAGGGTTGGCTAAAAGGAATGTGTGTAATGTTTGAGAAAAAAAATGTTATCCTGACAAGAATGTTTTAAAAGTGAGGTCATTGTTGGTTTTGGAAGCATTGGCATTGTAATTAGTCATGGTTTAAAAATGAAGTAACTTGAAATATCATCATAAAGTATTGTTTGAACTGAAAGAAGACAGTGAACATTTTGATAATTTTTAGTATGTTTCCTAATATGATTCATTTATTCATTTTATTTGTGGAATTTTCTTACTAAAATTCCTTTAGTAAGATTTCCCCAGTGCCTCTAGTAGCTGAACTATTTTATGCTTCTTGATTAGCTATTTAGTACATTATTCTTCACTGCATAAGTAAACATCATTTTAAACAATCGTCTTGTAAAAACTGGTAAAATTGAGAGTGATTGTTTACTTGACAAAAGATGTATTACACTTTTCAAAAATTATTCGCTATCATACTATATTGTAAATAAGATTTAAGTTACAAAGTAAGTATTCTAACACTTATCCAGAATAAATTGATTATTTATGTTTTTAAGAACAATGCCTTTAAAGATTTGGCAGTGTGAAAGATAATGCAGCTTATAACCATAGCTAAGGAATTACTTAACTACCACAGTAGTTAACTTATTTGTTCATTTAATCATCTTAGAAATGGATTATTCAGCAGTTATGCCATGCGTACATTCAAAGGTTAATAAATCATGGCCTCTGCACTCAAAATTCTTGCAGTATAGTAAAATGTGGTCACTATATATCTGTTTTAACAGAACAAGTATCTTAATTTTAAGCTATTTCTTAATGAGGCATAAAGACAGTATGATACCATGGAGTTCTCTTTGCATTATACCTGCGCTAGCTATGGGCAAGTCAGTTACATTCCCTGAACATCAGATTCTTCATCTGCAAATGTGGCCCAGATATCTGCTCTGCCCTCTTCAATTAGTTGTTTTTAACTTTTAAAAAATATTGCTTATCAAAATGCCACAAGTTACACATGGAAATGTAGAATTATAATATTTTGCATGCAATTGATTTTTAGGAGTGGTTTTAATTCTGTTACTACTTAACCACATTAATTATTTCTTTAGAAAATAGCATAAATTTGGGAATAGAATCTAGAAGAATAAAAATTTACTCCTAATTCTAAATCAAATACTTTTTATCATTTTGAGCTGTTGTTTTCATTTCAAGTTTTTAAATACCTAGCTTTGGGAATACTTAGATATTAATAATTATACTGTGCATTCTGCTTTTTCAGCAGTTATTATTGTAATGGGTGCATTATCTATTAGTTGGCTATATATCATTTAACCATTTTTAGAGAAGACTATCAATATCTTTCTCATATTATTTTCAGATTTGTCACTCATTGGCAATGGAGCTAAATGTCTTACATATTTACTTTAAAGTAGTTGAGGGAAAGATGTCCTTGTCACAACAATTTCTGAAGGGCTGAGAAAAAATTTAAACATACAATTTTGTCATCTCATATTTTTAGCCTATTCTGCCACACAAATTGTTTTCTGAACATATCACCTTTCAACGCACCCAGTGCAAATGTACAAGTCTATAGCATAGTTTCTTCCTGTGCTCACTAATAGCAGTGTTTTATATTCACTGTATATTGAAATGACTCTTCCTAAAGTGAAGACTACTCAATATTATTGTTGATCACTAAATAAACTACGATGTCACTCCTAAAACTGAAACCCCAAAGTTTCTTCAATTCTCTTTTTCTCTTCACCACTTCAGATGTTTTTCTTGAAGGATTTATTGTATGTGTGTTAAGACTAATATAGTTGTTAATCTATCTACCTTGATTTCTCAGCTTCATGACCTCTTTGCTTCCAGTAATCTTGTCCTCTCATCCGTTTCAGCCATCTACCCCATAGTTGTGCCTTAGATCTTGTCATTACTAATAATTGCACATTCCCCAAAAACCTTTGTGGTATGTACTCCAGTCTCTCCATCGTCTCCTGTAATTTCAGGTCTTCCCTTCAGTACTCTGTCTCCAACTTAGCTCAGACTCCAGTTTACCATTTTATTCTTTCCTGGTGTCTGTCTTCTTTTGACATACTTGCCTTGGAAAAACTCCAACCTTGGTTAAATCTTTTTAGCTCCTTTACACCTGCACTTTTGAGGAATAGATAAAGAAGCTGGAGAAAAACACAGTTATGTTTCCTGATCTCACTTGAGACATAGGATCACCAACATTAAGTGGGTTCTCAATATAACTGAGCTTTTCTCCTATTTCCACAGTCTTCCACTTTACCTCTCTTTAAGTTTTTCACATATTATCTTCTTTTCTCTAACCTTTAGTATCCAGTCTCCACTCCTCATTCATAGCTGATTACTTTGTTTCATATATCATTGATAATACTGAAGTAATTAGAAGAGAACTTGAATATCCATCAGCTCTACCTTCCTATTCATCTCTTTTTCTGCATTTACTATTTCCTTTCTTGAGAACTGCCTTTGCGTCATCTAAGGCCCATCTATTTAAAAAATGTGCACCAGATTCCATCTTCTCAGTTACTCAGAGGAGAGCACCTGCACGGTTCCTCTTTACCTACATCATCATCTTTACTGCATCATTCCCACAAACATAGGAACATGCTGAATACCTTCCAAATCATAGGTATCCTTTATAGAAAAGAGGTTTTTTTATATTGCTGTCTCCACTTCCTCTTCTGCCATTCTCTGTTGGACCATTTCAATTGACTTTCCTTATATTACCTTCATCCCATCCTCCAGAAACTCCTCTTGTCAAGGTCAGCAGTGATCTAATGTTGCCACATTTGATGATGAGTTATTGGTGTTCCTCTTCCTGGACTTTTCAGCACTAACATATTTGATCACTATCCTTGAAATACGTTTGTTACTTGCCTTCTAGGATACCATTTTCTTGTGTGTGTGTGTTGTTTTTTTTTCTTTTACCACGTGACCATTTATTTGTTCCTTGTCTGGTCCTTTGTTTGTTGCTCTTCATTCAACTTAGTAGAGTGCTTTTGTCCCAGTATTTAGTCCTTGGACTTCACTTAACTTTCTTTAACTTTTATTAATTTTCATCTATGTACCAGATGTGATCTGGTACACAAATAGATGGGCCTTACGTGAGGTAAAGGCAGTTCTCAAGAAAGGAAACTGGTAACTGCCAAATTTTTGTCTTCAATACAGATTGTTCTAATAATTCCAATCTCATATATGCAGCTGCCTACCTTATAATACATCTAGATATCTAAAATAATCCCAAACTTACTTGCCTCAAACTGAATTCTTACTTCCTATACCTATTTTTTTCTCATTCTGCCTCATTTCAATTAAAGACAATTTTATTTTTCAGTTGCCTGGGTCAGAAAACTTGGAGATGGTCTTAATTATTTCCTTTCTTTCACATCCCATGTTTACATTAAATGAACTTTGAGAATACATCAGGAACCTTACCAGTTCTCACCACCCCATCATTACCACTCTGTTTCAGGCCTGAATCAGTTCTTGCCTTGTTAATTGCAGTAGCCTCCTGGTTGGTGTCTTCATTTTCATTCTCGGCCGCTGTAGGCTATTCTCTACACAGCAAACAGAGGGAGCGTTTAATTAAGATCCGGGTCAGATCATGACACATGCCTCTGCTCAAAACCCACTTGCTACACATCTCAATCAGAATGAAATCCAGTGTCCTTATCAGCTCACCAGGACGGCAGTATATAGTATCTGCCCCCTGCTCACTTTTTATACATCTCCTATCCCTCTTCCTCTTCCTCACCATGCTCCAGCCACACTGGCCTCCATATTGTTTGCCAAACATACCTAGCATATGCTCACCCTAGCCTTTCTACTTAGTGACCTCTGCCTGAAGTGCTTTTCCTTCTGTTCTTCTCATGGCTCATTTCTTCCTTTCAGATCTTGGCTCAAATGTTACTTTTGCAAAGAAGCCTTTTCTTTTTTGCCTGTCTGAAATGGCACTCTCCTATTACATTAATCCCTTTACCATGCTTTACCTAGCCTCATGGACCTGAAGCAGTTGCGCGCGCGTGTGTGTGTGTATGACTATTTTTCCTCCTCTATAAGAGTGAAGGACTTCCTTCCCGCATTTTGTTGATTATTGTAGCCTTAGTACCTAGAACAGTGCTTGGCAAATATAAACATCTCTGCTTTTTGTCTTAAAACAACATGTTCTGTACTAAAATGCTAACAGGGAGTCTATTTCCCATTATCCTAAGTGGGAAAAATTATAATGCTTTACCTCAAAACTCCCATCTAGTTTTCTAAATATAGTTTCATAAAACTTATATATCAGGGACAAATTTACATTGCACCCTGATCACCAAATATGATTGCTAATAGGCAGTTTGTGTGTATAGTAATATTTGCTCTTCCATTGTAATTGCTGTTCTCGATTGCTTTGGTTCTTTCTACACAATTTTCTTTTCTTTAATACTTCCCCAACTTTTTTGAGACTCATTGTGTCAACAATAGGCAAGAATAAGAGCTAATCATGAAAGACACTGTAGAAACTTGTTCAGGATGAGTGACTAATAGTGGAGAATGGCCTGTACTAAGTATGACGCTTATGCCTCTCTTAGTTCTAGCAGCAGTGGAGATTTGTTAATACTTGGTGAACTTTTTGAAAAGTCTAAGTGTGAGTCTGACATAATACTAATCATCTTAAATTTATTTTTCAAAGTAGTTAAATCTCAAAACTGAGGAAAAAAGTGTATTTTGCTTATAAAGGGAACAAAGACAGAGATATAAAAAAGATGATGTCTGATGAAAATTTTTATTAATTGTGCCAGGTGATGTCTCATAAACCTCCTTTGTCTCTCACTAAATCTTAAATAAAATGTCATAAGACAATTTAATAATTTGAAATTCCACACATGCATTGTTTTGTTTAAAATGTTATGTTGAAATTTGGAGACAGAAACACAAGTTTTCCTAAGTAAACACTGACCAAAAATATTGGTTGTTCAAAGATATCTTTGGTCTATAATGACTGTATATTGAAAACCTACAAGCATTCTCCAAGGGAGTAGAATTCAACGAGGTATGCATTTATTTATTGAAGAGGTGCATGCAAGCATTACACATTTACTAAACTGGGTATTTTTTCTTTATAATGGAGATTTTATTTAAGATTTAGTGAGAGACAAAGGAGATTTATGAGATATCACCTGGCACAATTAATAAAAATTCCTATCAGACATCATCTTTTCTTTTATTTATTTATTTATTTTTTATTGTTAAGTTGTAGGGTACAGTTAAGGGTTAGGTATACAATTGCGTTTCATTCAGGCACCCTGTTGATATGGGGTGTTTCCCTGTTCCCAGACAGATATTTGCTACTGTTGATCCCATCTCCTTCGCCCCACCATAGTTTCCCAGTACGGTCAGTCATTTTCGTATAGTATTGCATTGGATGTTTAAGGTTCATTATATGAGTGAGAACATGTGATACTCGGATCTTTGTTTCTGTGAGAGGTCACTCAGTATTATAGACTCTAATTCCATCCAGGTTGCTGCGAAATTCATGATTTTGTTCTTTTTTATGGCTGTGTAGTATTCCATTGTGTATATGTACCACATTTTTTTAATCCAGTCCTCTTTTGACGGGCAGCATGGCTGTTTCCAGGTTCTTGCTATTGTGAACAGTGCTGCAATAAACATGCATGTGCAGGTATCTTTTTTATAGAGTGATTTGTGTTCTTCAGGATATATTCCCAGTAGGGGGATTGTGGGGTCATATGGGAGGTTGGTATTTAGAGCTTTTAAGATTCGCCACACTGCTTTCCACAAAGGTTGCACTAGTTTACACTCCCACCAACAGTGTAGAAGTGTTCCCTTTTCACCACATCCTCTCCAGCAACTGTTATTTTTT
>NW_007258469.1:495803-500200 GCF_000164805.1 Carlito syrichta | reverse complement strand
GTTCCGATTTCCATGAGGGTTTTTCCTTCATTTTCTAAGGTTCTTATGGTTTGAGGTTTTACATTTAGGTCTCTGATCCATTTGGAATTAACCTTTGTGCATGGGGATAGATAGGGGTCCTGTTTCAGTCTTCTGCATGTGGTCAGCCAGTTTTCCTAGCACCATTTACTGAATAGGTTCTCCTCTCCCCAGTGGTAGGTGGTGGAGGCTTTGTCAAAGATGAGTTGGTTGAGAAATTAAGGTTTTGCTTCTGGTATCTCAATTCTATTCCATTGATCTATATGCCTGTTCCTATACCAATACCCAAGCTGTTTTGATGATTGTAGCCTTATAGTAAAGTTTGAAGTCTGGTAGTGTGATACCACCTGCTTTGTTTTTTTTTGCTGAGGATTGTTCTGGCTATTCTTGGACGTTTGTGTTTCCATATGAATTCCTGCATTGTTTTTTCTAGGTCTGAGAAGAATGTTACTGGTAATTTGGTGGGTATTGCATTGAATTTGTAGATTGCCTTAGGTAAGATGGACATCTTCACAATGTTGATTCTTCCGATCCATGAGCATGGGATATTTTTCCATTTGTTTGTGTCAACTTTAATTTCTTTGAGCAGTGTTTTGTAGTTTTCCTTGTAAAGGTCTTTCACGTCTCTGGTTAGGAAGATGCCAAGGTATTTCAATTTTTTTGTGGCTATTGTGAATGGAATTGTGTTTTTTATTTGGGTTTCTGTTTGTTTATTATTGGTGTAGAGAAATGAGATTGTCTTTTGTACATTTATTTTGAATCCTGAGACTTTGCCAAAGGTCTTTATCAGTGTAAGGAGGTTTTTGACAGATTCTCTCGGGTTTTCAAGGTGTACAATCATGTCGTCTGCAAAGAGAGATAACTTGACTTCCTCTTTTCCTATTTGGATACCCCTGATTGCCTTCTCTTCTCTGATTGCTCGAGCCAGGACTTCCAATACTATGTTGAACAGGAGGGGTGAGAGTGGGCATCCTTGTCTTGTTCCAGTTTTCAGGGGAAATGGTTCTAATTTTTGTCCATTTAGGAGTATGCTCGCTGTGGGTTTCTCGTAGATGGCTTTTACTATTTTGAGGTATGTTCCCCGTATGCCTAGATGTTCAAGGGTTTTTATCAAGAAGGGGTGCTGGATTTTATCAAAAGCTTTTTCTGCATCTAATGATATAATCATGTGGTTTTTGTTTTGACATCTGTTGATGTATTTAATAACATTTATGGTTTTACGAATGTTGAACCAGCCTTGCATCCCAGGAATGAAGCCTACTTGGTCATGATGGATGATTTTTGAGATGTATTGCTGAATCTGGTTTGCTAGGATCTTGTTGAGAATTTTAGCATCTATGTTCATCAAAGATATTGGCCTGTAGTTCTCTTTCTTTGCTGGATCTTTACCTGGCTTGGGTATCAATGTGATGTTGGCTTCGTAAAATGATTTGGGGAGCGTTCCATCTTTTTCAATCGCCTGGAATACCTTCAGTAGGATTGGTATCAGCTCCTCCTTAAATGTCTTGTAGAATTCTGCTGGAAAGCCATCTGGTCCAGGGCTTTTTTTTGTAGGAAGTTTTCTTATTATGTAGTCGATTTCCTTGATTGTTATTGGTTTATTTAGGGTCTCAATTTCTTCTTGTTCCAACTTAGGTAGGTTGTGTGATGTCAGAAAGTCCTCCATTTCCTTATGGTTTTCAAGTTTGTTTCCATACAAGTGTATGTAGTAGTCTCTAATGATCTTTTGTATTTCTTCAGGGTCAGATGTGTCTTCATCTTTTGTGTTTCTGATTATGCTTATTTGGTTTTTTTTCTCGTTTTTTCTTGGTCAGTCTAGCTAGGGGACCATCAATCTTGTTTACCCTTTCGAAGAACCAGCTTTTTGTTTCATTGATTTTTTGTATTATCTTTTTGTCTTCTATGTCCTGGATTTGGGCTTTTATTTTGGTGATCTGGATTCTTCTGCTGAAATTAGGGTTTTTGTGATCTTGCTTTTCCAGCTTCTTTAGGTGGCTTGTTAGGTTGTGAATTTCTGTTCCTTCCATTTTCTTCATGTGTGTTTGTAGGGATATAAATTCCCCTCTTATTACAGCTTTCAGGGCATCCCAGAGATTTTGGTAAGATGTTTCTTCATTTTCATTTGTTTCCAGGTATCTTTTGATCCCTGTTTTGATTTCGTCATTGATCCAGGAGTTGTTTAGCATCATGCTGGTTAGTGTCCATGTCTTTGTGGGTTTTGGGGGGACTTTGTTGGTGTCAATGTTTATTTTTATTCCACTGTGGTCCGAAAAGGTGCATGGCAGAATTTCAGTCCTTTTAAATTTGCTTATACTTGATTTGTGTCCAACCATGTGGTGATGAGTAGAATGTGTATTCTGTGGTCTTTGGATGGAGTGTTCTATAGGTATCAATTAAGTCCATTTGGTCCAGAGTCTCATTGAGGTTTCGGATCTCCTTGCTGATTTTTTGTCCTGATGATCTGTCTAAGGTTGTGAGTGGTGTATTAAAGTCCCCAGTTATTATGGTGTTAGAGTCAATGTCTTTCTTTAGTTTTCCTAGAAGTTGCTTTATGAATGTTGGTGCACCTATGTTGGGTGCATATATGTTTAGGATAGATATTTCTTGTTGCTGGAGTGAACCTTTTATCATTATGTAGTGGCCCTCTGTATCTTTTTAAATTTTTGATAGCTTAAATGGTATTTTGTCTGAAATTAGGATCGCGACTCCTCCTTTCTTTTGTGTTCCATTTGCCTGAAAATTTGTTTCCCATCCTCTTACTTTGAGTCTGTGTATGTCCTTTCTAGTGAGATGGGTCTCTTGAAGGCAGTATATTGTTGTCTGGTGATACTTTATCCATTTTGTCATTCTATGTCTTTTCAGTGGTGCATTTAGTCCATTCACATTCAGACTAATTATTGAAATGTGAGAGTTCGTCCCTATCATGGAGTTCTTATTGGGTTGTTGTTCTTCCACTTGGTTTTTTCTTTTTTCTTTTTTTTTTTTTTGTCTTTCTTTTGGTTTTGGGGTTGGTTCGTGTATATTTTATTCTTTTCCCTGTACTCTTGTGAAGAATGTTGTTCTTTTTTCCTTTTCTTCTGTGTTTAGTACTTTCTTAAGTGTTTCATGTAGAAATGGTTTTGTGGCTGCATAAGTTCTTAGGGATTGGATATCTGGGAAAGATTTTAATTCTCCTTTACTGATGAAGCTTAGCTTGTCTGGGTAGGTTATTCTTGGTTGAAATTGTTTATCTTTTAGGACTTTGAAGATAGGGCTTCAAGCTCTCCTAGCCTGCAGGGTTTCTGTGGATAAATCTGCTGCTATTCTCATTGTTCTTCCATGGTAGGTGATCTGGCCTTTTTCTCTTGCTGCCTTTAGGATTTTTTCTTTTGTGCCTACTTTATTTAGGCGAATTATTATGTGTCTAGGAGTTGGTCTTCTCATTTGTTGTCTTGCGGGGGTTCTCTGAATCTCTTGTGTTTGAATTTTTGTATCACTGATTAGATAAGGGAAGTTTTCTTGAATGATCTCATGGAAAGTTTGTTCCAATGTGGTCTCTGTTTCTCTGTCTGCCTCAGGGATTCCGATTATTCTTAGGTTAGGCCTCTTGAGGTAGTCACTCATCTCTTGAAGGTTTTGTTCTGCCTTTTTTAGCTTATTTTCTGTGTTTTTAAGAGTTTGGGTTATTTCTATATTTTGGTCCTCAAGCTCTGAGATTCTTTCTTCTGCTTGGGTAATTCTGCTTTCCATGCTTATCAATTTGTTCTTTATTTCATTCACAGTATTCTTTATTACTGTTATCTCAGATATCAGCTCCTTCCTAGTTTCTTCTTGTGTCTCCTCAATTCTTTTTAGTCTCTCCATTATTGTTTTGATATCTACATTTGCATTTTGAGACCCTTCATTCTGGGGACTTTTCATTGTTTGTATTCCAAAGTCAATTTTCTCAGTGTCTGCTCTCCCAGGCGTCTGGGAGAGACCCATACTCTTCTTTTGGTTTTTCTTCATTTCTGTAGATTTTTCTCCCTTTACCCCTTTCCCTCCCCCTCTTCAATTCTGTTTTTGAGGGAAGGTGGGGTTGCTTTTATTTCTCTTCTGCAATGACCTGTTCTTCCTTATGAGGGTCTTCTGGTTTTGTTCACTTTTCCCTCTGCTTTACAGTCTGTCTATTCAGCAGTTTGCAGTCTTGGTCCCTAGATTTAAAAAGGGGGCATATAGAAGAGGAAAATAATGGAGGAAGGGGGGGTCAATAGGGAGTTAGAAAGAGAGAAGCGCGAGAGGGAAAACAGATATACATACCATCTATCAGGTGAGAACGAGACACAGGGCTGGGAAGAGGTGAAGAAAGACACGTAAGAAAGAGTACTGATAGCTACATAGTACTAAAGAGTACTGAAGAA
>NW_007258469.1:446649-495783 GCF_000164805.1 Carlito syrichta | reverse complement strand
TTTCATGCTTATCAATTTGTTATTTATTTCATTCACAGTATTCTTTATTACTGTTATCTCAGATATCAGCTCCTTCCTAGTTTCCTCTTGTGTCTCCTCAATTCTGTTTAATCTCTCCATTATTGTTTTGATATCTACATTTGCAGTTTGAGACCCTTCATTCTGGGGGCTTTTCATTGTTTGCATTCCAAAGTCAGATTTCTCAGTGTCTGCTCTCCCAGGCGTCTGGGAGAGACCCATACTCTTCTTTTGGTTTTTCTTCATTTCTGTAGATTTTTCTCCCTCTCCCCCTTTCCCTCCCCCTCTTCAATTCTGTTTTTGAGGGAAGATGGGGTTGCTTTTATTTCTCTTCTGCAATGACCTGTTCTTCCTTATGAGGGTCTTCTGGCTTTGTTCACTTTTCCCTCTGCTTTACAGTCTGTCTATTCAGCAGTATGCAGTCTTGGTCCGTTCAGAGAATCTCACCAGTTCACCTATGCTGTCACCTTCTTGCCCCTGGATCCTCCCTAGGGTTATTTAAATGTTGACTTCCAAATTTGATGGTGAGCCTATGAATTTTGTATGCATTGTTTTCTTGTATTTTCTCATACTACTTGTTCATCTCCTTTGACATCTTATCTTTGATTGACAATAGTTACTATTAAACCCCCATACCTAACACTCTCTTATAGCTTCTGGTTTTAAAAATAGGTTTTATTTCATTGTACATAATTCTTGATAAGGATACCTAGTTATCCCAATAAATAGTGGCTCCTTTCTCTATTTGTATTCTCTTCTTGGTTATCATTGTTTGCTGGGTTCTAAAGCAAACATCTTCATTTTATTGGGTTTTATTTGTCACTAATATAGGACATTCAATTAAAATGTATGGATCTGCCAGGCTCGGTGGCTCAGCCTGTAATCCCAGCACTTTGGGAGGCCGAGGCAAGTGAATTGCCTGAGCCTGCGGGTTCGAAACCAGCCCGGGCAACTTGGCGAGACCTCATTTCTACCATAAATTAAAAAATTAGCTGGGCGTGGTAGCATGCGCCTATAGTTCCAGCTACTTGGAATGCTGAGGTGAAGGATTGCTGGAGCCCAGCAGGTCGACAATGGGGTGGCCGTGAATATGCCACTGCACGTCAGCCTGGGTGACAGAGTGAGACTCCAACTCAAAGAAAAAAAGAAAGTATGGATCTTTCTTGGAACCTGCTTCTCCACAAAACTCATTTATAATATTTTGTAAAAAGTAATATATTATTTTTCCATCTTTTATATGACATCAGCTTTATTTTATTTTAAATAATTATGGACAACTTTTTTAGTCCAATATTAAGTAGAATGAAAGAGAAAGGTAAATTTGACATGGTTCTGTTGTTAAGCTGAACATTTTTAATGTTTTATGCTAAGTGTAATAGTTACCATCAGTTTTAAATGTATACTCCTTATCATATTAAGAAATAATTTCTAGTGTTTTATTCAAGAAAACATTTTGTATTTAATGAAATACTTTTTTGTACCTGCTCATCTAATTATATGATTTTTCTTCTGTCTTGTTAATATGATTAATCATCTTGATAATGTTTTATGTGCCATATTAACACTACATTCCTGGAAGAAGCTTTACTTGGTCATCAGTGACAATTTTTTTTTTTTCAGACAAGGTCTTGCCCTGTCACCCAGGCTGGAATGTAGTGGAGTGATCATAACTCACTGCAGCCTTGAACTTCTGGGCTCAAGTGACCCTCCCACCTCAGCCTCCTGAGTAGCTGGGACTATAGGCACATGCACCATATCCACTAATTTTTAGAAATTACTTGTTTTGTAGAGATGAAGATATTGCTATGTTGGTCAGGTTGGTCTCAAACTCCTGGCCTCAAATTACCCTCTGCCTCAGAGTTGGGATTATAGGTGTGAGCCACCGCATCCAGCTGACAATTTATTTGTAATGATTTCGTTTCATCCCCTTCCTTTTTCCCTTTACTGCCTCACTTTTTTTCTCCCTCCTATCTCTCTGTCTTCTTTTGCATATATGCTGATGATTATAAATATAATTATCATTATAATTATAATATCTTTTTTGATATTAGTCTTAAGCTTGGGAAACAAACCCATATTTAACTTACAAAGTCACTTTAGAAACATATTGTCTTTTTCTTTCTTTCTTTTTTTTTTGAGACATAGTCTCCCTCTGACTGGAGTGCAATGACACAGTCATAGCTCACTATAGCCTTGAACTTCTGGGCTCAAGTAATCCTCCTGTGTTAGCCTCCTGAGTAGCTAGGAATACAGGCAAGCGCTGCCATGCCTGGCTAATTTTTTAAACTTTTTTTTGTAGATATGGGGTGTTTCTATGTTGCCCAAGCTAGTCTCAAACTACTGTCCTCAAGCGATCTCCCTGCCTCGGCCTCCCTGCCATGATCTCCCACTGTGCCTGGCCTTTTTAAATTTTTTGAAACAACTAATGTGATATAATTATTTGCTATTTGAAAGATCTGCGCCAAGCACAGTGACTCAAGCCTGTAATCCCAGCACTTTGGGAGACCAAGGTGAGTGGATTGTCTTAGCCCATGGGTTCAAGAATAGCCTGGGCAACCTGGCGAGACCTCATCTCTACAATAAATCAAAAAATTAGCCAGGCATGGTAGTGTATGCCTGTAGTTCTGGTTACTGGGAAGGCTAAGGTGGAAGGATCACCTGAGCCCAGTGAGTCGACGCTGGGGTGACTCTGAGCGTGCTACTGCACTCTAGGCTGGGCGACCGAGTGAGACTCCAATTTAAAAAAAAAAAAATCTGCAAATTCAGCATGGCCATGTGCTTTTCTCCTCCTCTTTTATTTTCTTGTATTTATTTCTGTTAGCTTTTCCCCCTACTCTAAAGAGTCTATTGCAATAAATCATATCCTGTTAATTTTTCACTCAAGAGTGGAATAACCAGAGTAGTTGATATCTATAGAAAACTTTTTAAAGCTGTTCTTTAAAAATCATATGAGATAGCCGGGCTCGGTGGCTCAGCCTGTGATCCCGTGACTTTGGGAGGCTGAGGTGAATGGATTGCCTGAGCCCGCGGGTTCGAGACCCACCTGGGCAACTTGGCAAGACCTCATCTCTACAATAAATCAAAAATTAGCTGGGCGTGGTAGCTCACGCCTGTAGTTCCAGCTACTTGGAAGGTTGAGGCGGAAGGATCGCCAGAGCCCAGCAGGTCGAGGCTGCAGTGGCTGGGAGCAGCCACTGCACTCCAGTCTGGGCGACAGAGTGAGACTCCAACTCAAAAAAAAAAAAAAAGAAATCTTATGAGATGATGCAGGGGGTTGCATCAGTGGGAATAAAGTCTATATTTCTGCTAATTCTATTACATTTTATATTTTTTAAAAATTCATTCTTTTCATTTTGGTTATCAAGTACTTTAACATATAATTGAACATAATATTTCATTTCAGTGAAACAAAAATTTTTGTTTAAATTATAATGACTTTTTCTTTCACTTAATATTAATAAATTGGGTTTTTCTTTGATTTTAATTAGCACTTTTAAAAATTGTCAAAGCACCTCCTATTATTGAGTCTACAGTTTTTTCATACTTTATTAATTTATGCTTGTTTTTTAAATTCTCCTTTTTCTACTTTCTCATGATGTCTTTCTTTCATTATAGAAAGCAGGTAATTTAGAAAATTTATAATATGAGAAACATTATGGCTCAGTCTCATAACCCAAAGACAGCATAGTTATTGCATTTACTTGCATGTTGTTTGCATAATTGTGTGTGAGCCATATGCACTTTATATATTGTTGATCATATGCATGCAATATAAAATGTGAATATGTTTTTAAACTATATTGGGATTATGTTGTAGATTTCTTCTCTGATGTGGGTTATTATTTAAGAAGTTAGTTTAAACTTTTAATGAATTTTGATATTGTTCTTTATTTCAGGTAACATCCCTTTTTACTTTGGAACTGTAGTATATAGAATCTTTTTGTCTTCATAAGAATAAATTTTTTGTGCTTCATTTAATTGATATTTTCAATCACCTATCCCCTAGAAGAAATATATCAACTTCTGCTATGATTCTACATGCCCGTTAATTCTACCTAATCTATTATACTAATCAACTCTGAACTTCCTTCATTAAATCTGAATACTCTTGATTTGTTATGTGAACCACTGACATTTCAAATTATAACTGTTTCTGCCTTTTTTTTCCTTTTTATGATGTTCTGGTATTTTCAGGCCCTTGTTGATTATACCTGTTACCATTATATAATGACTATCTCTCTCTGAAATCAAATAGTGAGACCGAAACTCTTACTTTTAAAAAATAATCAAACAGGTGGTCTATGCTACTCCATCCTCAGTATTTTCCCTTGGCATGTTCTGTGGAATTAGTTTTCTGAGATTTTTGCAACAAAGTACCACAGACCAGGTAGCTTAAACAAAAAAAATGTATGCCTTACAGTTATGAAGGCTGGAAGTCCAAAACCAAGGTGTGGGCAGGGTTGGCTCCTTATGAGGGATGACAGAGAAGGATCTGTTCAGGCCTCTCTCCCTGGCTTGTAAATGCCCATCTTCTCCCTGGGTCTCTTCATGTTGTTTTCCTTCTGTGTATGTCTTGATATCCAAATTTCCCCTTTTTATAAGGACACCAGTCATATTGGAATAGGGTCACCTCTATTACTTCATTTTAAATTTGTTACCTCTGTAAAGATCCTGTTTCTCAAGTAAGGTCATAGTCTGAGGTACGGAGGGTTAGGACTTCAACATATGAATTTTGAGGGCTCATAATTTAACCGTAATAGAATATGAAAAGTTAACTTGAAGGAATTCTGGGATTGTTTTTTGGCTTTTTGTTTTGTTTTGTTTTGTTTTGAGTCAGGGTCTTACTTTATTACCCAGGCTGGAGTGCAGTGGCACAATCACTAGCTCATGTCAGCCTTGACCGCCTGGGCTCAGGTGATCCTTCTGTCTCAGTCTCCTGAGTAGCTGGGACCACCATGCCTGGCTAATTTTTTGAATTTTTTTGTAGAGACAAGGTCTTGCTATGTTTTCTAGGTTGGTCTTGAACTCCTAGGCTCAACATATCAAAACTCAGGCCGCCCAGAGTGCCTGAGTTTTGATATGTTTGGGAAACATCAGTTTAAAGATATTTAATGAGTTTATTATTTTTTCCAGTACTTCTCAGATTGTTAATACACTAAAGTGCTCTGTGACTGCACAGCAAATTTCATAGAACTGTTTGGGAGAGCACTTTATTGGACAAGGTGCTGACAGATGACCTGTGGAAACAGTCTTCACATTTGGTTTGCTTAACTTTTTAGGTTTTAAGTATTTTTATAGCAATTAAAAAAGTTAAACATCTAGTATATGATGTTTTGGGGGGAATATTAAATTCAATTTCGTTCAATTTGACAAATCTTTATTAAGCACCCAATATGTACTGGGTCCAGAAATTGATATAGTCTTCTTTTTTGGCATCTTCTTGTAAAGGGTATCTTTATTTTTCTGTTCTTTCTTCTTTCATTCACGGGGTTTTTAATGTGTGCTTTAAATTTGTAATTTCCTTCTGAGATGATGATGATCTTATCTAATTTGTTACCTTTCTACCATTTTAAAACACTATTTAAACATAGTGTTTGTTATTTATTCCTATAGGTTTCTCATAAAAACTGGTGACCTTTCTCCTTTCCTGGGGGTGATAAGGAGTCAAAAGGATTTCTGTAAAGTTGCCTCAGGGTCAGGGTCATAGGTAAGATCATCCTTAACTCTATGTGTGTGTGTGTGTGTGTGTGTGTGTGTGTGTGTGTGTGTGTATGTGTGTGTGTGTGTTTGGAAGAAAGCCATTGGTTTCCTGTCCAGGTTTCTTTTCCCAGGCCTGGTTCACCCATCCCCCAGCTGTGACATTTGTCTGGTTATGACCCATAACTCCCTTCTGGTCCAAAGTATTGCCTTCAGCTCAGGGCTGTCTTTGTTTCAGTCAATGAACAACTGAGAGGGTATAAAAGGATGTCCCTTTGCCTTGAGACTTATAGACTCTGCAGCGCAGTTTGGCTTCAGGGCTCCAGTTGAAACTCTATCCTTACTCAGCTCTTTCTGCCCTACTTCCCTCCCTCTTCTTCTCCAGGCATGCTTTCTCCACAAATCACTTGCACAAGAATCTCCATCTCAGGTTCTAATTCTGGGGAACCTATTCTTAGACAAAAGAGTTTCACAGCTAAGCACCATGTAAAAACCATGGATCTCATTCCGTTTTGTTGTGATACATGTACCAGGGTGATTGTCATCCTTGGTAACTCTAAGGAGAAATGTTAGAATTTGTCTTTCAATTGCTCTCTTTCTGTCTTCTGAGAACGATCCCACTGGAGACCATTTTTCCTCAGCAGATTCAAGGTGAATACCCAACGGTCATTTTGGGGAAGCCGCAAACTAGTGGACATAATCCAGCTGCAGATGCTTCAAACTCTGGTATGAAATCATTTGCTAAATATCTTCTTTGAGTAGTATTCTATGATTAATCTTTTCATTTATATGGTTTTTTTTTAAGTGTTTGCTTCCTCTGATGGGAATTGAAGATAAGATTGGGAGGCCTTGGATTCAGGAAAGGAAGAGAAGATGGAAGAGGAGATGCACTGGTAAGAGGAGCGTGCCTGGAGGAGAGGTGCGGAGATGGAAAGAGCTGTTTCCAGCTGGATATTGCAGGGTCCCTCCAACTCAACATGTGTGAAAGGGAATTATCTGGTCCCTAAACTGTACCTGTTCTTCTCCCCTAGTTCAGTAAATGGCATGACCATCTATTCTCTCCTTCTTATCTTCTCCCAAACTTTTTTCTCGCTTCCCTCACTTCATTCTTCCCCATACTCTTGCCTCCCCACAAGCCAATCTAATATTATTTTGTCAATCTCAAATCCATTCATTTTTCTCCAGTGCCTGTGCTACCAATCTTGACTAAATCGCCAGTACATCACACCTGAACTATGTGATAGATTCCTAGCACCCCCTTCTCCACATCATCTTTCGCAGTGTGTCTTCTGAAACACATCAAATCATGCCATACTCCTGTGTAAAATCCTTCAAAGTTCTCCATTTGCTTCCAGATGAAGTCTAAAAATCTTTGTTATGGGCCGGGCTCAGTGGGTCAACCTGTAATCCCAGCACTTTGGGAGGCCAAGGCGAGTGTATTGCCTGAGCCCATGGATTTGAGACCAGCCTGGGCAACTTGGGAAGACCTCGTCTGTACAATAAATAAAAAATAGCCAGATGTGGTAGCACGTCCCTGTAGTTTCAGTTACTTGGAAGGCTGAAGCAGAAGGATCGCTGGAGCCCAGCAGGTCGACACTGGAGTGACCGTGAGTGTGCTACTGCACTCCAACCTGGGTGACGGAGTGAGACTCAAACTCAAAAAAAAAAAAAAAAACAATCTAGCCGGGTTCAGTGGCTCAGCCTGTAATCCCGCGCCTTTGGGAGGCTGAGGTGAGTGGATTGCCTGAGCCCGCGGGTTCGAGACCCACCTGGGCAGCGAGACCTCATCTCTACAATAAATCAAAAAATCAGCCGGGCGTAGTAGCGCATGCCTGTAATGCTGGCTACTTGGAAGGCTGAGGCGGAAGGATCACTGGAGCCCAGCAGGTCGAGGCTGCTGTGGCTGGGAGCAGCCACCACACTCCAGTCTGGGCGACAGAGTGAGACTCCAACTCAAAAAAAAAAAATCTGTATTATGGCTTATACAACCCTACCTTGTTTGGACAATGTATCATTTTCTCACCATTTAAAAAACCTCCATCTCCACATTCTCTTCATGAAGATACACTTTCTTCAAAGGCAACATATTCCTTTCATTCTGAGCCATCACATATGTGGCTCTTTTTTCCTGCCATGCCCTTCCTCCCTACCACGATCCCTTCATCCAGCTAGCTCCCGCTCTTCAGGTCGCAGCCTCTCCTGACCCCTTACCATTTGGCAGTCTTGTCTTGTGTTCTCAGAGCCTCAGATCTTCTCTTTCACAGCCACTATCACATTTCATTATTTCCAAACCTTCTTCCCCATAAAATTACAAAAACTATGAAGTCAGGAACCATGTCTTTCCTTTTCTCCACCACCTTCCCAGTGTCAGGGCTATAGCTAACACTCACTGATCCATTGTGCAAATCAGAAAAAGGCCTCTCTCTGGGCAGATGAGATGCAAAGGTTTTCCCATTCTCCTTCTGGACTGGATTTCAGCCCTTGTTTACCTCTCTTGGTCAGGTGCTTTTGTGCAAAGCACGGACCACACAATGATATGCAGTAGTCTTGAAAAGCAAAGCCTTGAAGAAAAGATGATATCCACAAGTGGATTCAGTTTAGTGACTGGTGTGTGAGAATTGCTTATCATCCTCCTACAATGAAATGGATGACCAGATAAACTACAAAATCCTTTCAAGTAAATAAAAGAAATTTTAAAGCTAGGTGTAGTCAATTCACATATCAAATAGGACTATCTTGGCATTGTGTTGTAGCATAAGTGGTAAGATTTTTTTCTTAGTAAGTTGTGCACAAAATAATGGGGCATCTTATAATCTACAGCATTCTAGATTTGATAATATATAGCATGAACATCAGTTAGGGATTATATTCAGCTGTATGAAAGAGAACTTGAACTAAAGTGACATAATCAAATATAGTTTATTTTTCCCATGTGCCAGGAAGCATGGAAATAGGCAACCCCAGGCGGATCTAGTAACTCCATGATGTCACCAGTCATGGTCTCCATCAATTGCCTGAGTCCCTTCCATTTTTCTACTCCATCTTTTTTTTTCTTTTGAGGCATGGTCTCACTCTGTTGCCCAGGCTGAAGTACAGTGGCAAATGATCACAGCTCACTGCAGTTTCAACTTCTTGGGCTCAAGCCATCCTTCCACCTCTGCCTCCTGAGTATGACTGTCTAATTTGTTTTTTTGTAGAGATGAGGTCTTGCTGTGTTGCCTAGGCTTGTCTTGAACTCCTGGGCTCAAGTGATCTTCTTGCCTCAGCCTTCCAAAGTGCTGGGATTACAGGCGTGAGCCACTGCGCTTGGCTCCTCTGTTATTCTTAGCATATCATTTTCTTCCTTATGTTTCTTTCCTCACAAGAGTGGATATTAACTTGGCAGCTAACAGTGTCTGTGCACAGTGATTTAAATTACAGCCTTATCGGTTTACTTTTGTTTCTCTATTATTCTTTTTTTTTTTTTCTTTTTGAGTTGGAGTCTCACTCTGTTGCCCAGAGTGGAGTGCAGTGGTCGCTCCCGGCCACCACAGCCTCGCCCTGCTGGGTTCCGGTGATCCTTCCGCCTCAGCCTTGCGAGTAGCTGGAATTACAGGCGTGCGCTACCACACCCGGCTAATTTTTTTATTTTATTGTAGAGATGAGGTCTTGCCTGCCCGGACAGGTCTCGAACCCGCGGGCTCGAGCAATCCACTCACCTCAGCCTCCCAAAGGCGTGGGATTACAGGCTGAGCCACAGCGCCCGGCTGTATTATTCTTAAATTGGATCTTCTTGTTCTTTATTTTTAGCTTGCCCTTTATTTTTCCATTTCTTATTGACTGCTGTGTTATTTACCTGTGATTTTTGGTTTCTAAGTGCACCACAGAGCATTTTCCATTAATTCCGTTTATTACAAATTCATGGATTTATTTTGTTCTTTATATTGCTTACAAGTTTATTGAAGTCTTTCTGTATTTCTGTGTGTTCTTATCTTATAGTCACATTTTCTTCTTTTCTCTCTCATAACCTGATTAATACAGATAATTTCTTCTTGTTTTGGCATGTTTGGGGAGTATTGTTGATTCTACCATTGTACATACTTTGTCTTCTGTGATTTTGCTTTTTCTTTTAGTTTGTAATTCTTTTTATCTGATTCCTGTAATAAAAACATTTAGATTCACTTATTGTTTTGAAAGTTTGTCTTTTTTTAAATCTTTGTAGTTGGTTTTCTTTTCTTTTTTTCTTTTTTTTTTTTTTGCCAGGAATTACAACTTTTTTAAAAAAGAACTTTTATCAGAAGGAAGTGACCTGCACTATTACTCATAGAATCCATTTGAAAATTTAACATGGAATAGTTGTGGAAAAGTTTATCTATGTCTAGAGAAAGATTAGACTCTTCAGTTCTTTCACTTTGTATCTAATCTTTTATCAATTACCTAATTAAAAAGATGATTGCGTGTCTTACTAGAGTTCTATCATTTTTATTGATCATTTACTAGAGCAGGATTTGACAAATTTAGCTCATGGGCAAAATCTGGCCCATCACTTGTTTTTGTGAGTAGAATGTTATTGGAACACAGCCATGCTCATTCATTTAAATATTTTCTATGGTTGCTTCATGCCACAGGGGTAGAGTTGAGTAGTTGTGATACAGACCATATGGCCTGCAAAGCCTAAAATATTCACTCTCTTAGCTTTTAAAGAAAAGTTTAGCCAGATGCAATGGTGCATGCCTATAGTCCCAGCTACTCTGAAGGATGAGGTGGGAGGATCACTTGAGCCCAGGAGTTCAAGTCCAGCTTGGGCAACATAGTGAGACCTGGTTTCTCTTAAAATAAATAAATAAATAAATAAGAGAAAAGTTTGCTGACCCCCACCCTAGAGTCTCATTGAAAAAGCCAGCAACCCTCTGACATATGTATCACATCACTACTTAACCTCAGAGAAGTTATATAATTTTTTCAAAGTCACCTGACTAGTAAGTTGTGTCTTGATCATCATTGTTTATGCTATACTTTTTTTTTTTGCATCGAGATCTCACTCTGTCATGCAGGCTGGAGTGCACTGGCAAGTATCACGGCTTATTGCAGTCTTACCTCCTGGGCTCAGGTGATCCACCCGACTCCGTCTCTCAAATAACTGGGACTACAGGCATGTGCCACCACAACTGGCTAATTTTTTGATATATATATATATATATACACATATATATATATATATATATTTTTTTTTTTTTTTTTTTTTTTGGAGAGATGAGGTCTTGCTATTCTGCCTAGGCTGGTCACGAACTCCTGGACTCAAGCAATCTTCTTGTCTTGGCCTCCCAAAGTGCTGGAATTACAGGTTTGAGCTACCACTCTCAGCCTTATACCACTTTTATATGCATAATGCCATTAAGCCTCCCAAGAATCCTCTCATTCCTGTAAAGTTTGTTTTCTTTTACATATGCCAAAACTGAGGCTTATTAACCTGTCCAAGAATATATAACTGGTGAGTGGCAGAGCCAGAATTTGAACTTATGTCTGTATGAAGCCAAACACTGCCTTCAAGTAGTACATTGTTAAATGTATTAATTCTCTAATATTAAAATTTCTTTTTTTTTTTCCTTTAGTGATAGGGTCTCCCAGTGTTGCCAAAACTGGAATGCAGTGGCTGTTCACAGGTGCCACCATTGCATACTTTGACCTTGACCTTCTGGGTTCAAGCGGTCTTTCTGCCTCACCTCCAGAGTAGCTGGGACTAAAGGCATGTGCTGCTGTGCCTGGCCTTCTCAAAGATATTTTGAGGAGCAATGATTTGATCCAAGGCTTAAACAATTTATCACAGAATTAATACTAAGCTCAATTTCCTTTAGAAGTAAAAGCAAGAAAAACTGCTGGTAGAGATTGTGTTGCTTGACAGATCCATTTTTGTCTCTCCAGCACTAGGTTTTTCTAATCCTTAAAGCATGTTAAGTTATCATTTACCTAACAAAGCAGTCATTGCAGGAACTTGTTAAACCTGAGCTAATTCACTGCATTATAGCACTATCATTTCCCCTATTTTTTTTCCAGACTAGCAGAAAATAGATGCAAAATTACTTCTTATACAAGTTTATTATATAATCCCATTGGATTGATTAGAAGTATACAGTTTACAAAAAGAAACTGAGTAATACTGTCCCTCATATATTTCTACTTGAACTTTGAACATGTAACACTAAAAATTAAACATTTTATGATGTCCAAAGATACTCATTTTATCATAGTTCAAATAGGATGTATAGAACAAGTAGGTAACCCACATCCAAACCATGCCGGGCTGGATCGTAATTCCATCTGGCTTTGTGGGACGGCATTGGCAGCCAGATGGAAGTTGGGAGAACCAGAGAGGCAGCATCAGCAGCAGGAAGAAGAAAGGCTGTGCTGAAGGCAGAGAAAGAAACAGAAATCTCCCTTGCATATTTCCATGTGGGTCTTACAGGTGCAGGCAAGTAAAGTGAGACAGACATAGACAGGGACACGATTGCAAAGACAGTCCTTAATGACACGCCTAATGTGTGAGATGATCATTGTGCTTGCTTCACACCTGGAAAGCAGAGGCCTCCTTGGAGGATTCACCAGGGGCATGCAGAGAGAAGGGCACACAGCAGGACTGCTTAATAGGTCTGATCATGCTCTTAAGCACCTGCCATCATGTGACAAAACAGCTACTAAATTATCCATACATGCCTTCATATGACTGATGTAAAGTACTTTGTTTACATGTTGGTTTTCCTTTTTTGTTTTTCTGGGTTTTTTTTAGTTGGAGTCTCAATGTGTTGCCCAGGCTGGAGTGCAGTGGTGCCTCACAGCCATCGCAGTCTTGACCTGCTGGGCTCAGGCGAGCCTTCTGCCTCAGCCTTCCAAGTAGCTGAACCTACAGGTGTGCACCGCCACGCCCAGCTAAGTTTTTGATTTATTGTAGAGATGTGGTCTCGCCATGTTGCCCAGGTTGGTCCTGAACCTGTGGGCTCAGGCAATCCTCTTGCCACTGCCTCTCAAAGTGCTGAGATTGCAGGCGTGAGCCACTATGCCCAGCACATGTTGGTTTTTCTCCCGGTAAGAATGAGCAGTGTGCTTTAACTCAGAGACAAGAATGCATTTGCCTATTGGTTGTTAGGTTTCTTCTAACAGGTAGCATTTTTAGGCTGGGAGTCCGTTCTACAGAGAGTGAAGAGGAAATTTTAAAATATTTGTGGGATGAGGGGTTCACTTTTAGTTCTATTTCCACAAGTCTCCTGTTTATTTGCTAGGTTGCCCTGCATCAAGCCGTCGGGTACTAAGTGGCAGGTGAAATTCACACCAGGCAGTCTGTCCGGGTTTGGAATTGACACCAATAATTCCCAGCAGTCTATTTTTGCCAAGGTGTAAAGTTTGTTTTCTTAAATTACTTTGAACATACTTCCCATGATTTTGGAGGCACTTCTAACAGGGAGCAAAACGTCTGGCAGGAGATATGAGAGGAGATTTTGGTTATGAGGACTTTTGAAATTAGTTATGACATCAGTCTTAAGAACCCAAAGCATTGCTATCATAGTTGTCGTGCTTTTTTCATTAAAAGCCTCTGCAGCAGGACAAATACTCAACAGATCACTTATTCTGCCAGCTTCCAAATACCACAGAAAAGAATAATTTGCAGAATTAGCGAGTCTAATGATGCATTTAATGAGAGAATAATCCATTGATGTTTCATTTGTATTAAACATAATAAACAAAGAAATTCATTCATGAAACAAAAATATAGATTAGGTCACAGTAGAGAACATTCACATTAAGGGAAATCAATAAAATGACATTTAGTGGCCACTAATCTGAAGGAAAGTGACCCACCCAGTAGACTGCTTTTCTTGTTCATTTATTTTTCCTCTTTCCCTCCCTCCCTCCCTCTCTCCTTCCGAGATAGAATCTTGCTATGTTGCTCAGGCTGGTCTCGAGCTCCTGGGCCCAAGAGATCCTCCTGCCTTGGCCTCCTAAAGTACTGAGATTACAGGTGTGAGCCACTGCACCCAGCCTCTGGTTCATTTTGGCAGAAAGTTTTGCCTGTGTGTGATTACAGTGGTGTGGTACAGGTCAACTGGTTGGATAAGCTTCTAGGAGTTCCACCACCCCAGACGTGGATACTATTTTCTAACTCATGTATCTAACAAAATAGATGACTTGATTTAACAAATAGCTGATAGCAGGAAATGGACAAATAAAACATGTAGATTGTATTTATTTTTATTGAGTCATTTTTAAGTGCTAGAGTAATCAAACTGTCCCACAGGAGTGAGAATACAGAGTGAAGGGAGGGTCTAGGGATGCTTGGGGCAGGTATTGGCACATAGTGTTTCCCAGCAGCCTGGCCCTGATGCCTGAAATAGTACCAACAGTTTCGTTCTTTTGAATTTGGGGTGGTTGTTAAAGAACCAGTGCCCAGAAGGCATAAAGCCTTATGTCTAAGCTAGTTTGCTCATGAGAGGCCACTTTCCCTAATGTGACAGATGATTGTCTGGGAACCATGTCTACAGACTTTCCAGGGGGTGGTTCTGGGAGCCAGGTGGCAGCTGGGAGAAGAGGAAGCTCTGAGGGTTCTAAGGAGATGTTCTAGTACAGCCAGGGAGGGCAAATTTCACCCATTTCACAGTAGGCTAGTGGGAAGTTCAAGAAAGATGACAAAATATTGTTCTGTCATCTGCCCAACTGCTTTTTGCAAAGCTAGAGAACCAAGGAAAAACATCTAGATTTCAAAGGCTGACGATCAATGTTATTTGAAAAGCTAGGGGTCGGGGAGGTTGGGTACAAAAGATCTAAGAGATAACCTGCTCTTGGTAAGCTCTTCACTTTTGAAATGACTAACATTGTCAATCAGGGAGCTTTGGCCTCGGTGTGGTAGAACAGATTGAACCGCAATCTTTGCAGAGTGATGGATGCAGGGAAAGCCAGCAGATGGTTCATAGTGATCTGGCCAAGGCGCTAATAGCAACAGAGCCCAGTGCTCGCAATGGCTTAGTCAGCTGAAGCTGACTGCACAGACGAGGGAGTGGGCTGTTCCAAGGTTGTGTAAGGACAAGAGCAGTGACCGAGTCCTGGCTGGGCAAAGCAGATTTTCCCTAATCTTCTCAGCACTTGGTCACATGGGTGCAGCCCTATAGAGCTTTATAAATTCTCTAAGAATATCCCATTAGTTTTCATTTCATTATTTTTGTTTATTTATTTATTTATTTTTGAGTCAGTCTCACACTGTCATCCAGGCTGGAGTACAGGTGCACGATCACAGCTACTGCTGCCTCGACCTTCCGGGCTCAGGTAATCCTCTGCCTCAGCCTTCTAAGTACCTGGAACTACAGGCACATGACGCTACACCTTGCTAATTTTTAAATTTTATTTATTTATTTATTTTTGAGTTGGAGTCTCACTCTGTCACCCAGACTGGAATGCAGTGGCTGCTCCCGGCCACCGCAGCCTCGACCTGCTGGGCTCCGGCGATCCTTCTGCCTCAGCCTTCCAGGTAGCTGGAACTACAGGCGCACGCTACCATGCCTGGCTAATTTTTGATTTATTGTAGAGATGAGCTCTCGCCAAGTGGCCCAGGCGGGTCTGGAAACCGTGGGCTCAGGCAATCCACTCACCTTAGCCTCCCAAAGGCGCAGGATTACAGGCTGAGCCACCGAGCCCGGCTAATTTTTTAAATTTATTGTAGAGTTGAGGTCTTGCTTAGTTGCCCAGGCTGGTCTCGAACTCCTGGGCTCAGGCAATCCTCTTACCTCTGCCTCCCAAAATGTTGGGATTATGGGCGTGAGCCTCTGTGTGTGGCCCCTAATAGTTTTCATACTTTCATGCTCCTAGGATATTATCTCGAATCTTTTGGTGATAGTCAGCGCTTACCTCAAAGTAGAAAAATTTCCAAATGTATGAGAGTTGTCTTCGGATATCAACTCTTTATTTTTTGTTTTTGAGTCAGAGCCTCACTCTGTCTCCAAGGCTGGAGTGCAGTGGCATGCTCACAGTCACTACAGCCTCAGCCTGCTGTGCTCAGGTGATCCTTCCACTTCAGTCTTCCAAATAGCTGGAACCATAGGCACATGCCACCACGTCTTGATAATTTTTTGATTTATTGTAGAGATGAAATCTTGTCAAGTTGCCTAGGCTGACCTCGAACCGGTGGGCTCAGGCAGTTCTCTCACCTCAGCCTCCCAAAAGTGCTGGGATTATAGGTGTGAGCCACCACACCTGGTCTAAGATACCAACTCTTTAGGGTCTTTTTTGCCATCCTTGATTGTGGTTGTGTAAAAGAGACAAAATTGGACCTATAAAGAAAAACTTATACAAGTAGTTTCTAACTGGGAGAAGAAGAGATGTTGGGCACCTTAATTATTCACATACACATATGCATACACACACACACACACACACACACACACACACACACACACACCCCTGGGTTCCACCCACAAATATTCTGATAGGTCCCCATCCTATCTTCAACTCTTTCAACTTGAATTATTTCATTAGTGTTTTGGTTATAATGGCATTCAGCTGTAGGAAACAGAAAAAAAAAATTCAGTGGCTTAAATAAAATTAATACTTTTTCTCATGCAACCAGAAATCTGGGGTTGATGAGTTTTTGTTTAGCAGTTGAACAATCAATATCAGGACCTACAGCATATGATTCCCTTGGCCTTTTCCTTCATAAATTCAAGATGGCCTCTGGAGCTCAAGCCATCTTGTCTGGAAGGAGGAAAGGGAAATAGGGAAGAAAGCTATGCTCATTTTCAAGCATTTTTCCAGAAAGACTTCTGCTTATGTCTCATGGTTCTGAATTGGGTCACATGACCACCTCCACAATGAAGAACTGCCAGTGGAAACAACAAGAAGAAAAAGCTGTGAAGGTTTTGAGGGGAGTGGGTAGCCATTTAAAGGATCTGCCACAATTAGCTCTGGAATGGACAGAAGAATTACTAACTCTGGGTGATTGACTGTCACAATTGAAATCATTCTTTATTCTGCCTTGAATATAAGATTTTCATTGCTGAAAGCAGTCACTAAATTTTGGTCCTTAGGGACACCCTGTGGTAATACTTTTCCGTGAAGTAGAAAATTTGAGTGGTAGCAAAGTCTAGACTAAACCTACAAGGTAGAAATGCCTGTGCTTAGTGGTATGAAATCTGTATGTAGTAGTAGTATGCTTAGTAGTGGGAAATCTGAACATATCTTTTCTCTCCAGCAGTTCTGTTACATATTCAACAGGCAGTTAAATTGGCTGAAAGGTGATAAAGAGTAAAAACTCAGTGTCTGACAATCACTTTGCTGGTTGAGACAGATGGGTAACCACAGGATATCCAGGTAGCCTTGTATTGGCTAACTGCAGTACAGTAACAGTGAGCAATTTTGAAGGATTCCCTGCAAGGATATACTGAAACACAAATCAAAACAATGTGCCCATAATTATGAACTGCTTAGAAAGAGACTAAGAGATTTTTATCCTAGTGTGGCTCTGCCACTGACCAATCATGTGACCTTGGGCAGGTCATGAATGGCTCTGGGATTTTATTCTTCATGTGTGAAATGATAAAGTTAGATTAGGAGACTCCTCTTAAATATAAAAAGATAAGGATGCTTCCATAGAGACTGAACATTAATTAATTAATTTAATTAGAAAGAATAAAGAATAGATGACTTTAGGGTTGGATATCATCCATTAAAGTTGATCCACTTATGGCAAAAAAATAGTATTACATTTTATTTTTAAATAGAAGTTTCATTTCCTGCATTCCATACACGGTTTTAAAAATGTGACCAGCTTGGCAGACTATGAAAGCACATAAGTCTGACATTAATTAGTAACATTGAATACATGCATTCAAGTACTTATTCAAATGCATAACCTCCAACTAACTGCTGCTTAGCAGTTATCAAAATTTCCACTAATATTATATTTATGAACTGCTAAATCTACATTTCTAGCCCAGTTCTGTTTGCCAAGCATATCCAACTGCCCACTGAATGTCTCTACTGGGAGAGCCTGCTGACAAATTTAAAACCAAGCTCATCCTCTTCTCCCAAAGGTGTGTTCCTCCTCCATCCAAGTGTCTAGCTCAGTGAATGGACCCTCTATCCAGCCTCTTGATTCTCTCTTCTCAAGATCTCTTTATCCTCAAATCGCCTTGTACTTCCACTGCCGCTACCCTGGCCGTGTAGCTGGTGTCTCCTATTACAGTCTCCCACTCCAATCCACTCTCACAATCTTTCTAAGATGCAAATTTAATTATTCTCTCATTCAGCTAAGATTTATTGAATGCTTCCCACATGCTGGGTACTGTTCCAGTCTTGTGTACAAAGTGCATTCCTTGCCTTTGTGGAACTTACATTGCAGAAGAGGCAGACAATCAACAAACACATGGATATATAATAAAATGATGGGCAGGGTTAAAAGCTACCGAGGAAAACAAGGAAGGGATGTTTTTAGATAGGGTGATCAAGGGAGGGGCTGAAAGGGCAATACTTGAGCAAGGATGAAGCAAGGAAGTGATCTAGATGACTAGCAGAGGAAAGAATGTTCCAGGATGACCCTAAAGTGGAAGCTTGCTTTGTGTGTGCAAAGAACAACAAAGAGGCCAGTGGGGCTGGAGGAAGTGAGCCAGAAGGAGAATGGAGGAGAGGAGGCCAGGGAAGTGACAGAAGACCAGACCCAGCAAGGCCTGGCCAGTCACTGAAAGCTTTCCAGAAGACTCTGAGACATTTCTTATGTTTTAAAATGATTACTCTCGCCAGGCTCGGTGGCTCAACCTGTAATCCTGCGCCTTTGGGAGGCTGAGGCGAGTAGATTGCCTGAGCCTGCGGGTTTGAGACCTGCCTGGGCAGCAAGAGCTCATCTCTACAATAAATCAAAAAATCAGCCAGGCGTGGTAGTGCATGCCTGTAATTCCGGCTACTCGGAAGGCTGAGCCCAGCAGGTCAAGGCTGAGGTGGCTGGGAGCGGCCACTGCACTCCAGTCTGGGCGACAGAGTGAGACTCCAACTCAAAAAAAAAAAAAATGATTACTCTCTCTGTTGCATGGAAAACTACTTGTAAGGGAGCAAGAATGGCTGCAGGGAGATCAGTTAGGAGGCTTATGCATAGTTTTTAGCAAGAGGTGGTGGTGAATTTATTTTCTTGTATTTTCTCATGGTAAAATATACATAAAATAACATTTACCGTCTTAACTTTTTTTTGAGTTGCAGTCTCACTCCTTTGCCCAGGCTATGCTCACAGCCACCCCAGCATCGACCTGCTAGGCTCCGGCAATCCTTCCACCTCAGCCTTCCAAGTAGCAGTAGCTGGAACCACAGGCACATACTGCCACGCCCAGCTGATTTTTGATTTATTGTAGAGACAAAGTCTTGCCAAGTTGCCCAGGCTGGTGTCGAACCCGTGGGCTCAGGCAATCCATTTGCCTCGGCATCCCAAAGTGCTGGGATCACAGGCTGAACTACCAAGCCCGGCCCATCTTAACCATTTTTAATCGTATAGGTCAATGGCATTAAGGACATTCTTATTGTGGTACAACCATTACCAGTATCCTTTGAAGAACTTTATACTCCCAAACCAAAACTCTGTACCCATTAAACAACTAATTCCCCAATCTACCTCCCCCATCCCTGGCAGCCACCATTTTACTTTCCGTCTCTATGAATTTGACCACTCTTATAAGTGGAATCACACACTGTGTGGCTTTATGTTCTGACTTCTTTAACTTAGTACAATATTTTGTGTTGTAGCACATGTCAGACTTTCCATTCTTTTAAAAGCTGAATAATATTCCATTGGATGTTTATATCCCATTTTGTTTATGGACATTTGGGTTGCTTCCACCTCTTGGCTATTGCCAATAATGCTGAACTGAATATGGGTGTACAAATATCTCTTTGACAACCTGCTTTCAATGATTTTGGGTATATGTGTACCCAGAAGTGGGATTGCTGATCACATGGTAATTCTGGTGGATTTATTTTGAATATAGAGCTGACAGTAATCTACTGTCTGCTTAAAAATGTTCAGTGGTTTCCTATTACCCTCAGGACAAAGTCCAAGGTAGGTTTAACATGGTTCAGACACCCTGCATGATGTCACCCTGCCAATCTTTCACAATCCTCCCACCCCCACATTTTACATTCTAGTGAATTTCTTTGAATCCGTAGAATAGTCCTCTTCTGAGAACCAACCCCCATCCCAGCAGACTCATCCTAATAAGTTCTCCCCGAGAGGATACCTCTCTGTCCCACTGAGTTCAGGTTAGGTTTTCTCATGCCACCTCCCTGTGTGCTGCCGTGGACCTTGCCCGTCCTCCACCTCATGTATCTTTTAACAGCAGTCCACCCATCCATGTTGCCCTGACATGAAGTGCTGTGTCTGACACAAAATGGATACCTCTCAGGTAGAAAGAGTATCTGTTGAATAAACGAACAAAGGAGGAGATACAATTTACCCATTTCTCTTTTTGGGGTGGGGAGTCTGTCGCTCAGGCTGGACACTCATGGCCACTGCAGCCTCAATCTGCTGATCTCAGGCAATCCTTCTACCTCAACCTTCCAAGTAGCTGGAACAACAGGCACGGGCGGCCACACCTGGCTTATTTTTTGATTTATTGTAGAGAGGAGGTCTCACCAAGTTGCCCAGGCTGGTCTCGAACCCCTGAGCTCAGACAGTTCTCTCGCCTTGGCCTCCCAAAGTGCTGGGATTACATAGGCTTGAGCCACAGCGCCCAGCTGCAATTTGTCCATTTCTTAAGACATAGCACTTTAAAATAATGAGTCATAAACATGACACCTTCAGGGGCCAGATAGATAACCTAAATGTATGATGCTGAGGGTGGGGGTGGGGGGTTGATGAAATAGGGAATTGTGGTACCCGTGGCCTTCTGAGAGCTGCACTGTGCAGTAGGATTGCTACTAGCCACAAATGACTATTAAAATTAGTTAAAATTAAATATCATTTAAATTTAGTTCTTCCATCTCCCTAGCCACATTTCAAGTGCTTGGTAGGTAGCCACACGTGGCTATTGGCTACTAGCCTGGACAGTGCAGATACAGATGAGTTTTATTATTGCAGAAAGTTCTGTTCCACAGGCATTCTAAGGAGTGTATGTCTTACCTGAGGCATTCAGATTTAGAGTTCCCAAACACTGCTGTGGCTGAACAAAATACTTTGGATACCCCAGTTTTGAATCTCTGCTCTCAAAAATGAATCTTCAGATAAAGCCAGACACGTGGCAATTGAAGCACTTGGATGCATCTTTGAGGTAAGCCAGAATCACTTGTACGGGCAGGGGAATGAGGCTGATGATGTTGCCTATTACCTAAATACGTGGTGGTCTCTTTATGAAAGCCTGGGGCGGGGGAGAATGTCTCTCTGATCTTAGTGCCAGGAATAGTTGCGTGTTTTTATAACACAATCTAATTCTGTCATTGATCACATTTCCTTTTTTGCATTGGCTGCTAAATCTTTAGAGCCACATCATGACTCAGCTTGGCAGGGGAGCCAAACCTCTCTGGGCACAACGCAAACCCTTACCTTAATCTCTTTTTCCTATTCTACCTCCCTTTAAAAACATCCTATGGCATGTTTTGTAAACACATTTCTTTTCTAGTGAATCTCACTTATTTTGGTGTTATATAGTATTCCATGGTATCTGTGCACTGTAGTATCATTCTGCATTCCTTTACTGATAGGCATTTGAGTTGTTTCCATTTGTCTTTATTACAACTAATGCTAATGAATGCTCCTGGGCATATATCTTTACTTGTACATGTGAGAGTGCACTGAGAAATGGGACTTCAGGTTTAAGGTACACTTATTTTTCAACTTTGAGGTGTTGCCAAATTGCACTCCAAAGCTGTTGTATCAATTTACATTCCCACCAGCCAGGTATGAGATTTTCATTCTCACATCCTGCCATCACTAGGAATTATTATAAATCTTCCCAATATAATGAGTTTGAAATATCTTGTTTCACATTTTTCCAACTACTTCTGATATTGCAGCCTTTTTCATAATTATTTGCATCATTGTGGTTCCTTTTTTGTGAATTTCCAGTGTGTGTCCTTTGCGCATTTTCTATTGTATTGTTTATCACTTTCCTATTGACTGATGGAAATGATGTAACTCCATTTTTAAAATAACAGCTTTATTGGAATATAATGCACAGACTAACACAAAGGGTGGTCCATCTTGGTTACAATTCAGTGGATTCTAGTACATTCAGAGTTGTGCAACAGTCACCACTATCTAATTTTAGAACATCTCCATCACCCCCAAAAGAAAGCCCATAACCATTAGCAACCTCTTCCCATTTCCCCCGTTGTCACCTCCCAGCCTAAGGCAACCACCAGTCTACTTTCTGTCTCTATAGGTTTGCTTATTTTGGACATTTCTTACAAGTGGAATCATACAATACAATACATTTTGAAGTAAAATTGGGGGTTCAAATAGTTATTTCAATAAATCGCAGGATAATTTTGCATTTTTGAATTATGTAAGTGGCCTTCCATGCTTAGATGCTTTTTACTTGCATCTAAATGTCATTTTTTATTCCAACATAAGTTATGATGAACAAATATATATTTTAAAAAATCCTGTCTTCCTATTTCTGGCATATTTCACCTTCAAGGATTCCCCAGAGATCAAAATCTCCTCTTTGAAAAGCATTGGCCTGGAGCAAATCATAGTCTAAACACAGCACTTCTAAGAGCAGATCTAAAATTCAGTTCTGTTTACATTTGGCTGAACTAAAAGGGGTCATTTCAAGAAAAAGTCAAAGACTAGAAAAGGAAATGGGCTGGAATGAGTCTAAAATATTTAATGTTTAAAAACTGGAGAACTATCTAAGATAGTTCCAGCTATTGTCAACTGCGTGATTGAAAAGAAATCAAGTGTTTGGCTAACCAGCCAAATCAAAGCTCTTTAGGGGCAAAAATCATACACTATCTATTTCTATGTATATATTATACAGTATATTATATAGAAATGAAAACATAGACCACGAAATCCCTCTGAGAGTGGAGAAAAGAAAGGTGGTCCATCTTGGATAGGAAATTTGGAATATTTCAGCCCATGAGACAAAAAGCATTGGGTTAAATAGAAATGCTAGTCAATTCTAATCAGTAAGTCAGATATAATGTTCACATATTTTGTTTTCCTAACTTTTTCAAAGCAAACAATGAAGGTAGTTATTGATTTTGGGGATATATTCTGATAGGCAAAATTTTTAATTTCACAGGTTTAAGATTTAATATTGTTTTATTTTCAGTGAACATAATCTTTCTTTTCTGCTGGATTTTAGAGATCCAAGTTATTTCAACACATGTCTTTCGTTGTTAATGTAATGTTACTTTCCCCCCAAAATGTAGACTCTTATAGATCTCTGTAATACATGCAGCATTTCACATAGCCCCACAAGGCCTAAACAGATGTTATTTGCTACCAGACGGATAATGACCATGGACATTGTTATACAAGCTGACATCTTCTCCCAGGAAGTATACATATATCAAGATCTTGGGCATGTGATAGATATAAGTATAAATTGGATTTTAATAGAAATGCAATATATATTTTATTATTGAAAATTTTACTTGTCTCTCACTAGTTAGCCTCATCTATTCATACTGCTTTAATTTTTAAAAAATTTTTATTTTAAAGATGTGGAGTACAATTCAGGGTTAGTTATACAAATGGTCATTGTATTATCCTGCTTTTAAAGAGGAAATTTCCAAATCCTCTACTTGTTTCTTGAATTAAGAATAAGCAGATTCATGAAGCATCAACTGTGACATTTAAGAACCTTGACTAACGGTGGGAGCACATCTAAACCAGAGAATATTTTTTAAAGAGCTGTGGTTTATGATGTTCAGGCTCGTAAGTAAACTAAAGCTGCAGGCAAGGTGTTTCCATATCAAGGCCTCCTAGTCTGTGTTTATGTCTCCTTTGTGTTGGAGAGTGTAGACACTAATGCATAGTGTGCTGACATGCTCAAAGCAGATTGTCCGGGCAAACAGACATGAAAATATTACAAACCCTCTTATTTTCTTTATTAATTTGCTTATCAGATTTCTTTCTTCAGAAATAAAAAACTGTACAGCTTTGTTTACAGACTTCCTTTAAAGTATTTAAGTTATTACAGGCCAGTCAACAATACCAAAGGTTTGCACCCCAGGTTTTTAACCAAAGAACTCAGCACTTCATGGGCAGCCAAAAGCACAACAGAAGTAATTAAAATCAAGAGAAATGGTTTCAAGGACACGTTCATTATTCTTAAATCTTTCAATTTCGGTTTCTGTATTACTACATGACCTAACAGCAACCATACTTTTCCACAGAGGTGGTTCCCAAACTTAAAGGTACTAGATTCCTGGGCCTTATCCCCACAAATTTTGATTTAGTTGGTCCGTGGTAGCACTTAGGAATTTGTATGTTTATTATGTAGCTCAGGGTGATTTTCATACAGGTGATACCACTGACCATATTTGAGAAACGATGTGAACGCACCAAATGTCTGCATGCTATGTTCCATTTGTTGAAGGTAGATACAGGAACTTTTCATATGAAAAGATATGCTGCATCCCTTGAAAAACTGTTTTTTATGATGGCATTCAATATTTCTTATAGGTTTTTTATATCAGAAATTAACTGACAAACTTATCTGAGGACTTCTTGACAAAAAAAAAGTTTTTTTCCTTTGAAAAATTGATATTCTTTCAATTAACAACCAAAAGAATAAAAATTATCTTTTTGCCCTGGGCCATACGAAGCCCAAAGAATAAATAAGCATCTCATTTCAGGTTCTCAGCTAATTTTCTCCTTACTTCTTCCTCAGTTTGTCTTCTGAAATTTCTTTCTGATTTTGTTTTTAGCATTCTTGATGCAAACAGCTTTTTGTTTTAATGCTTTCTGAGAAGTAGGGAGGAGAAATAATAAACATGCAAATTTTAAAAAACCTTTTTTTTTTTTTTGAGTTGAGTCTCACTCTGTCGCCCAGGCTGTAGTGCAGTGGCATAATCACGGCTCACCACAACCTTGAACTCCTCGGCTCGGACGATCCTTCCATTTCAGTCTCTTGAGAAGCTGGGATTACAGGCATGCACCACCACACCCAGCTAAGTTTTTGATTTTTTTGTAGGGATAGGGTCCTGCCATGTTGCCTAGACTTGTCTTGAACTCCTGAACTCAAGTGACCCTCTCTCCTTGGTCTCCCAAAGTGCTGGGATTACAGGTGTGAGTCACCATGCCAGGCCTAAAAATGAAGATAAAATATTTAGTGTAGTTATGTAACTTCATAATGTTACCAACAGTTCTCTCTTTCTTGCAACTGCAAACCAGGGTCCAGTGTTGACCTGGTCTATGTTTCTGACTCATGCTCATCATAACTAGTTTCTCACATTCCTTGTCAATTTATTATTCTAATTGAGCTGGTCTTATGGTGACCTTCCTTTCCACTTTTCCAATGACCCTTCTTAACTGACCTTCTAAAACTTAACAGTCTTGCTTAAATCTGTTGTCTTCAACAATGTCTAATATTTTGCATTTATTCATCCTGGAAAATTGCATTTATTTTCTAAAAATTGTCATTGATCCAAACTGGAAATAACCGAAGTGTCCTTCAGTGGGCACATGGATAATTAAACAATGGTATATCTGTACGATAGAAAACTGTTCAGCCTTATACTAGATGAAAGAAGCCAGTCTCAAAAGATTACATACTATATGATTTCATTTATTTGAGACACTGAAACAAATAAAACTTTAGGGACAGAGAGTAGGTTGCCAGAGGTTGGAGTGGAGAGAGGGGAACATGCAGGAATTCTTTAGAGTTTTGAAATATCCTATATCCCTGTTTGTGGTGGTGGTTCCAAGAATCTATGTATGTCTTAAAACTCACAGAATTGTACACTAATGTGAATTCTGTTGTATGTAAATAAAAAAAGACCAGCCACAGACTAGGAGAAAATGTTTGCAAAACATATATTTGATAAAGGATGTGTATCCAGAATATATAAAGAATTCTCAAAACTCAATAAGAAAACAAACAACCCAATTAAAAATGGCAAAAGTTTTGAATAGACTATTCATCAAGGAACACGTACAGATGGCAAGTAAGCACATAGAAAGATGCTCAGCGCTGTAATCAGGGAAATGCAAATTAAAACCACAGTGATGTAGCAGAATTCAGCATTCCTTTATGATAAAAATTCTCAACAAACTGAGTATAGAAAGAACATATCTCGAAAAAAATAAAAGTCACATATGACAAACCCCCAGCCTAACATTATATTGAATGGGGAAAAATTAAAAGCTTTTCCTTTAAGATCTGGAGCAAGACCAAGGTGCTCACTTTCACCATTTCTATTCAATGTAGCACTGCAAGTCCTGGCCAGAAAAATTAGGCAACAGAAAGAAATAAAGGGCATGCAATTTGGAAAGGAAGAAGTCAAATTACCCTTGTTTACAGATGACATGATCTTATATTTAGAAAAACCTAAATATGCTACCAAAACGCTGTTAGAACTGATAAACAAATTCAGTAAAGTTGTAGAATACAAAATCAACATACAAAAATCAGCAACATTTATATACTCAAACTGAACAATCTGAAAAAGAGGTCAAGAAAGCAATCCCATTTATGATAACTACAAAAAATATAAAATACCTAGGAATAAATGTAGTCAAAGAAGTGAAAGATCTATACAATGAGAACTATAAGATACTGCTGAAAGAAATAGAAGAGGACACAAAAATGGAAAGATTTCCCATGCTCATGAATTAGAAGAATTAGTATTGTTAAAATACTATTATTGTTAAAATTCTAATACTACCCAAAGCAATCTACAAATTCAATGGAATCCCTATCAAAATACCAATTGTATTCTCCACTGAAATATAAGAACTAATACTAAAACTCATATAGAACCACAAAACATCCCAAATAGCCAAAGCAATACTGAGCAAAAAGAACAAAGCTGGAAGCATTATACTACCTGACTTCAAAATATATTACAAAGCCATAGTAACCAAAACAGTATGGTACTGGCATAAAAACAGACAAGACACATAGACAAATAGAACAGAATAGAGAACCCAGAAATAAATCCATGTTTTTACAACCAACTCATTTTTGACAAATCTACCAAAAACATACATTGAAGAAAGAATAGTCTCTTCAGTAAATGGTGCTGGGAAAACTGGATAACCATAAACAGAAGAATGAAACTAGACTTCTGTCTCTCACTATGTACAAAAAAACAACTCAAAGTGAATGAAGGACTAACATCTAAGACCTAAAATTATGAGACTACTAGAAGAAAACCTTGGGAAAATTCTTCATGACGTTGGTCTAGTCAAGGATAATTTTGGGTAAGACTTCAAAAGCACGAACAACAAAAGCAAAAATAGACAAATGGATTCACGTTAAACTAAAGCGATTCTGCACAGCAAAGAAAACAATCAACAAAGTGAAGCGACAACGAGAGAAAGGGGAGAAAATATTTCCAAACCATTCATCTGACAAGAAATTAATAACCAGAATAGATAAGGAACTCAAGCAACTCAACAGTACAAAACAAAAATGACTCAAAAAATGGGCAGAGGCTCTGAATAGACATTTCTCAAAAAAAAGGCATACAAATGGGCAGTGGGTATATGAAAAAATATTCAACATCACTAATCATCAGGGAAATGCAGATCAAGCCACATGAGACATCACCTGATGTCAGTTAAAATGGCCTTTATCAAAAAGACAAAAAATAATGAATGCTAGCAAGGATGTGGAGAAAGGGGAATGCTTATACACTGTTGGTGGGAATGTAAATTAGTACAACCTTTATGAAAAACAGTGTGGAGATTCCTCAAAAAGCTAAAAATAGAACTGCCATAGGATCCAGCAATCCCACTGCTGGGGATATATCCAAAAGAAAGGAGATCAGCATATCAAAGTGATATCTGCACTCTCATGTTTATTGCAGCACTCACTATTCACAATAGCCAAGATATGCAATCAACCCAAGTGTCCATCAACAGATGGATGGATAAAGAAAACGTGGTGCATGCGTGCAATAGAAAATTATTCAGTCATAAAAAAGAAGGAAATCCTGTCATTTGCAGCAACATGGATGGAACCGGAGGCCATTATGTTATGTAAAATAAGCCAGGTACAGAATGACACATTTCACATGTTCTCATTCATAAGTGGAGCTAAAAAAGTGGATTTCACGGAAGTAGAGTTGATTGATGGTTATGGGGGACTGAGGAGGGTGGTGAGGGGAGGGGTAGGGGAAAGAAGAAAGACTGGTTAATGGGTGCAGAAATACAGTTAAAAAGGAAGAATAAGACCTCTTGTTTGATAGTACAGTAGGGTGACTATAGATAGCCATAATTTGTTGTATAGGTCAAAATATCTGGAGGAGAGGAATTAGAAGTGTCCCAGCATAAAGAAGGGTGAATTTTTGGAGTAATGGATGTCTCAATTGCCCTGGTTCAATCCTCACATGTTGTATGTACTAGAATATCACATGCACCCTAACATTTGTATAACGATTATAGAGCAACAAAAAATCTCATTAGTGATTTTGAATATTAACTAGAGACTGAAACAATAATATTTTGGATATTGCTTAACTGAAATATAAAAATGCTAAAATGCACAATGAAATATACTATTAGAATTGTTGAAATAATAAAAATTTTTTAAAGTGACAATACCTAGTGCTGGTGAGGATAAAGAACAACTGGAACTATCATACGTTGCTGGTGGGAATATAAAATGGTTACAGGCACTTTAGAGAAGTTTGAGATGTTCTTAAAAAGGTAAGCATACCACCTGATCCAACAATTTCACTTCTATGTATTTACCTAAGGATAGTGAAAACATATGTTCATACAAAACCTGGACATAAATGATTATAGCAGCTTTATTTATAATTGTCCCTAAATGGAAACAATTCAAATGCTCTACAGCCAGTAAATGGGTAAACATTCTGTGATTCATCCAATCAATGGAATATCATCACTCAGTGTAAGGAACAAACTACTGACATATGCAACAAAATGGGTGAACCTTAAATGCATTATGCTAAGTGAAAGAAACCAGACTCAGAAGGCCATATACTGGATGATTCCATTATGACATCCAGAAAAGGAAAATCTGTAGGAACAGAAAACAGATCAATGATTGCCAGAGGCAGGGGGAGAGATTGACTACAAAGGGACACAAGGGAATGTTTTAGAGTGATAGAACTGATCTATATCTTGATTATAATCCTGGCTCCATGACCATATGCATTTGTCAAAACTCAGCGATTTGGACACTATAAGGAGTAAATCTTACAGTATGTAAATTATATTGAATGATTTAAAAACTCAGTATGGTCCTTGGAGCTGGAAGAACTTGACACTGTGTGAGTTTTACTTCTTTTTTTCTTCTTTCAAATGTCCTTTCTGTTCAAATCAATCCAACAAGTGTTGAGTGTTTACATGTATCATCCACCAGGCTAAACATTTCTGGGATCACATAAGAAGTTTAAAACTAGGTTTCTGACCTCAAGTTGTTCATAAGTATGAGGACAGGCATTGCAGTTTAGACTATATCTGGCAAGTAATAAATGGCCAATACAAGTCCTTGAGTAGAGAGATGACTATTGAATGCAACATCTTAGAAAGGTCAGTCAGAAAGTTTTGTGTTGTCTAGATCATGGCTGGGAGATACTGAGGTGGGAGACTCTTTAAGAAATAATTGCACTAACCTAGAAGTGAGGTGGGAGATATGAATTCAGACAGAGGGATGGCATTTTTGGATACCTGGTTGGCAGATTAAGCACATACTCGGGGATGAAGGAGGGGCCACTGAAAATGAGAACCCTTCAATGTTCGTGATTTTTCCCAGACCTTTGTAATTTATATAGAAGGGCACCATACATTTTTTTCATCCTGGGGCCAAGTCATATTCTGTCTCTATGTCCTGACAGTGAAGATGAACAGCAACAAAAGAAACTAAATTCAAAGGCACTGAAAAGGAAAAAACAAACGAGTAGAACATAAGGAATGAAGTAGAGAAGGGTTAAGACTGATTTCAAAGTTAGGATCTTGGAAGAACTTCGCATTCATAAAGACCTGACAGGAGGGAGACACACCTTTGTTTTGTACGTCATGTCACTTAGTGCAAGAATGGGTCATACAGTTTGGAGGTGTTCTCTTCACCCCAGCTGCCCTAGGCTCCTTTGCAGAACAAGCCAGGCACACTCGTGCCACAGAGGCTTGGAACTGGTTATTCCCTCTGCCTGAAATGCTCTCCGTTCCACAACCACATACTACCCCCACACTTCTCCACTTTTTTATTTGTGTGTCAGGGTCTCACTCTGTCACCCAGACTGTAGTGCAGTGCCATGATCACAGCTCATAGCAGCCTCAACCTCCTGGCCTTAGAAGATCCTTCCATCTCAACCTCCAGAGTAGCTGGGACTACAGGTACCCATGGCCATGCCCAGCTAATTCTTTGTAGAGATGAGATCTCTGTGTTTTCTACTCTGGTCTTGAACACCTGGTCTCAAGTGATCCTTCTGCCTTGGCTCCTAAAGTGCTGGGATTACAGGTGTGAGCCACAGCCGGCCCCTTAGCTACCTTTTTTTTTTCTTTTTTGAGTCATAGTCTTACTCTATTGCTCAGCTGGAGTGCAGTGGCATGATTATGGCTCACTGTAGGCTCAACCTCCTGGGCTTAGGTGATCCTTCCACCTCAGCCTCCCACATAGCTGGGGCTGCAGGTATTTGCCACCATGCCTGGCTAATTTTTGGATTGTTTTTTAGAGATAGGGTCTTACTTTGTTGCCTAGGGCGGCCTCAAATTCCTAGCCTCAAGTAATCCTCCTGCCTCAGCCTCCCAAAGTGCTGGAATTATAGGTGTGAGCCACCATGCCCAACCCTTCTCCACTTTTTATGCCAGCCCCTTCTACATGAGACCTATCTGACCATCCTGCTTAAAACCATAGCTGCCCCTCTCAGTATGTAGTCTCTGTAGTCTGTTCTGCGTTTTTTCTTTTTCATAACACATATTACTTTCTTACCTTCAAGCATACTTTACTCACTTAGAATCCCCACTGTTTACCACAGGCCTCTTCTTTCTCGAATGCAAACCTGCAACAGCACGGATCACTAACTATTTTGTTCATGGATGTATCCCAAGCATCTAGAATAGTACCTGGCACACCATAGGTACTCAAAAAATGCTGTGAATAAATGTTTCTCCTAATATCTGCAGGCAGGGAAAAATAAAAATAATAAAAATTAAAAAACAAAATATTTGTGATTAAGTGAATAACAGTAATTCACATTTAGCCAGCATATTCCTGGACTTCACACTTTGCTATGTGCTTTACATTATTTAGCTCACTGAATTCTTACAACCGCTCTATGGGGTAGGTGCTATTATTATTTTCATTTTACAGATAAGAAAGCAGAGGCACTGGAAGATTAAGAGACTGACACAAGGTTACATATAGTTACGAAGAAGTGGAGCCAGCATGCAAACAGAAATATATTCAAACACAGACCCCAGAGCCTGCTCTGGCCCCAAGGCCACCTCCTAGTTGACTGGCACATGGAAGCCGATTGGAAGCCCACTGGATTCTCGGTAGTCAGAAGAGACCTGTTGGATGAATTCATCAGTGGAAGCTGTTTGAAGGAATGAGTTATCCAAGAGAAATCCAGTACTGATGATAAGAAGAGACCATGAGGCTAAGACAGCTGCTACACTCACGCATTTATGAAAGATAGTAAAGCTGGAATTTGAACTCAAATCTTTCGCTTCTCAATCGTTTGCAAGGAATACAAGGTTTAAATTCACATCTTTTAAAAAGGCAAACTTAGGCTGAATCTCTTTTAGTCTCTCTTTTTTTTTTTTTGGTAGAAAAAACATATATTTGTCAATAAAATCCACTTAACGCTGACGCTTACTGGAATTGCTTTATGTATTTCGTTTGGTTTCTGTTTCACTGCAGACGGGAAAATGTGTTATTCTTTAGATAATATCTCTAAGAATTCATTGTTGAAAAGGGATTAACAGCCCAGAAATAGTTTTGAAGAGAAACAAGTCTTGGATCGTGTTTTGGATCATGTTTTATCAATTCGAGCAGCAGCCCCTCTTGATGAGAAAAACACTGTCAACCCCCTTGGGACAGGAGCTCCTCTTCCGGTATTGGCTTCGGGCAGGGTGACCTTTCACTCCCTTTTGATGGTCGCCCTCTTGTGGTGGACTGTGAGTACGCACGTCTCCGTCTTCCTCTAAGCTTCTTTGGGAGACAGGCAGGCCTTCCGTCCGGCGTGTTCTTTGACCTCCGAGGCGAAGAGAAATCCACCCCGGGATCCTACTTCTGGGGTAGTTACCTCCGGTGTTCTTTAAACATAAGGGCAAATGTGTTGTTTTTATTTCTAGGCTTTATTTTTTGACAGAATATTTGTAGGCCAACTGCTGTCACTGTGACCGATTTTAGTTGTAATTATTTTCTCTTTCTATTTTGTGTAGGATAATTAGCGAATGAAAATAGAAAAAAATTCAAACAGGTTTAAAAAGGCTTTATGTTTGCGAATTCTCAGCTCATTCCTTATCCAGACAGTTCCCCATTTGTGTGTGTGTTAAAAAGCTTAGCGTACCCTACACAGATCAAGGCAAAAACTCAACAAGAAAAAAAAAAAAAAGCAGAATGTTTAAGGCTGAGAAATGTCAAAATGTCTTAGGATCTTATCTCGAATCCTTCTCGTTTAGAAGTTGTCTTAAGATCAAGGGGAGGCCGGGCTCGGTGGCTCAGGCTGTCATCCCGCGCCTTTGGGAGGCTGAGGTGAGTGGATGGCCTGCGCCCGCGGGTTCGAGACCCGCCTGGGCGGCGAGACCTCATCTCTACAATCAATCAAAAAATCAGCGGGGCGTGGTAGCACGCGCCTGTAATTCCGGCTACTGGGAAGGCTGAGGCGGAAGGATCGCCGGAGCCCGGCAGGTCGAGGCTGCGGTGGCCGGGAGCGGCCACTGCGCTCCAGTCTGGGCGACTGAGTGAGACTCCACCTCAAAAAAAAAAAAGATCAAGGGGAAAATGGCAGGGTTTGGGGGTAATGCGAGGAGATGACGACTACAAGCCCTTGGAAGTCGTCTCTCATGCCTGGACCCGTGATGATATATACCTCCTGGAAAATGATAATGGACGGTGTGTATAGATCCCTAGTCCCGACTGATCCATCCTATATATGGCTGCCATTTAAATTTCACTAAATCAAGGGACAATGTCTTATGCTTATTTTATGATACATGGAAAAGGTCTTGATCTCTGGAGTCAGACAGAACTGAGTTGGAATCTAAACTCTGATACTTAGCAGTGTGACTTTGGACAAACTATTTGATCTCTTTTGTGGCCACAAGGGGACAACAATCCCCACTTTGCTTGTAACTCAAAGCAGGTGAGGAGTTGGCAGAGCCTGGGCCAGAGCCCTCCACTGAAGGCATCCCACGAAAACCCCTTCCATTGTGCTTCACAACCCTCGTGTTGCCAATGTACACGGTTGGTAAGAAAAGACACACACTGGAATATGGAACAGACAAGGCATAATACATGGAAAATTACTTGGTGTGCACACCAATAGTTCCTTATTGTACTATCAATTTGTTTTTATACAGTTTGGAGGCTATCTGATAAAAGTCTATAAATTTATAGCTTCCCGGTGAGTTGAAGCTTTTATAAATACCATTGTTTGGTAACCCCTAATAATGTTGTTTGCCTGAGAACCTATTCTGTTTGATGTTGTCACAGGTACACTGGTTCTCTTTTGGCTAATATTTGCCTGGTTCAGGTCTGTGATTCCTGTTCTCCAGTTCTGAAAACCAAAAAGCTCAAAAGACAAAAAGGTTTTTTTAATCATTCTTTTGGCAGTCAAACCTGATCTATGCTGATGTGAGGCTTATTTATAGGCCTTATTTTTCCTACTTAGTGTGACTATTTATATGTTTCTTTCAGAAACATTACTATGTTTGACTATGGAGTGCTACCTCAAACCTCACTGGGGAACTTATATAATAGATAACATATACCCTCTATTAATTTCTTAAATTTAAACTGAATCTGAAACATGTTTGGCTCTAGGGTTTGGGTTAAGAGCTTGTGGCATTCTCTCTCTATTTTTTTGTGTGTTCTTATGTATCTTGAAGTAGCATTTAGCTGGATTTTCTTTTAATTTAATCTAACAATGTATTTTAAATGGAAAATTTAGTCTCCTTGAATCTATTTCTGGACAGGCGTGGTGGCTCACACCTGTGACCCCCAAATTTTGGGAGGCTGAGATAGGAGGATTGCTTAAGGCCTGGAGTTCGAGGTCATTCTGGGCAGCATAGCAGGACTTCATCTCCACACAAAATTTTAAAAATTAGCCGGGCATGGTGGCACACACCTGTAGTCCCAGCTATCCAGGAGACTGAGAAGGGAGGATCACCTGAGCCCAGAGGTCAAGACTGCGGTGATCCATGATCATGCGTGGCACTTCAGCCTGGGTGACAGAGTGAGACTCCCAACTGAAAAAAAAAAAAAGAAGAAAACGAAAATAAAATTTATTTCTGATGTTTTTTATTTTTGTTTCTTTTGCTTTCTAAATGTCCCACCTTGTTTATACTTTCTTCCTTTCCAGCATTCTATTGGGTTAATTGATCTTCCCTTTCTCTTTTTTTCCCAAGTTTTTGCTCACTTAGCTAGGAAGTTGTGCCTCTTTATTCTGAATGGTTGCTTTTCAAATATTTTCATGACTATTTAACTTACAAAGTTTACAGTTATTCAGTACCTTTAACCTATACTTCAGAAACTTCAAGACATTTCATTGCTCTAACTCTGATCACATGCTCCCAGCTACTATTTTTGTTTTATCTTGTTTATCTTTAATTATAAAAGCTAGACATTATCATTTGATAAAATGCTTATTTAGATTTATGCCTTTATTCACCAACTATTTATGCAACGCATATTTCTGAACACCTCAGGCCTGGAGACTGAGCAGTGAGCAACATGAAGTCCTTGCCATGCAGAACTTAATTTCCAGCTCATATTAGCTGTTCCTTCCTACCTTTACATCTTCCTTCTTTGGTCATTTTCCTTCTTTCTGTATATATTCTAGAAATTCTTTGACTGGGGGTTTGTTGAATCTTAATTCTTTTAACTTTTTAGATAGCTACTATATTGAGATATAACCCACATACCCTACAGTTCTCCTACTGAAAGTGCTTAAGCTGGGCTTGGTGGCTCAGCCTGTAATCCTGTGCCTTTGGGAGGCTGAGGTGAGTGGATTGCCTGAGCCTGCGGGTTCGAGACCCGCCTGGGCAACTTGGCGAGACCTCATCGCTACAATAAATCAAAAAATCAGCCGGGCGTGGTAGCGCATGCCTGTAGTTCCAGCTACTTGGAAGGTGGAGGCGGAAGGATCGCCGGAGCCCAGCAGGTCGAGGTTGCACTCCAGTCTGGGTAACTGAGTGAGACTCCAACTCAAAAAAAAAAAAAAAAAGAAAGTGTTTAATTAGATGGTTTTGAGTGCATTCACAGATATGTGCTATTATCACCAGTTGATTTTCATAACCTCAAAAAAGAAATGCTTCACTTATGAGTGGTTACTCCCTATAGTGGGTTGAATAATATCCCCCCCAATTCACGTCTACCTAGAACCTTGGAATATGACCATATTTGAAAATAAGGTATTTGCACATGTAATTAGTTAAGTTGCAATCATACTGGGTTAGAGTGGGCCCTAAACCCAATGACTATGTCCTTATGGAAGAGGTTGGACACAGAAGGAGGTCACGTGAAGATAGAGCAAGAGATTGGAGGGATGCAGCCACAAGCCAAGGAATGCCAAGATTACTGGGAGATACCAGAACTAGAAAGAGGCAAGGAAGACTTCTTCCCTAGAGTTCCCAGAGGGAGCATGGCCCCGCTGATACCTTAAATTTTGGACTTCTGGCCTTCAGAACTGTGAGACAATACATTTCTGTTGGTTCAAGCCACCCAGTTTGTGGCAGTTTGTTACAGCAGCCCTAGGAAACAAATGTTAATACATTCCCCATTTCCCTTTCCCCCAGTCTCTGGCCACTACTAATCTGTTTTGTATCTCTGTGGATTTACCTATTCTGAGCATTTCATATAAATGGACTCATACAATATGTGGCCTTTTGTATTTGGCTTCTTTAACTCAGAATAATATTTTCAAGGTTCGTCCATGAAATCAATTTTTTTTAATGGTCCAATAATATTCCATTGTGGGGTATATCACATTTTAATGGTCCAATAATATTCCATTGTAAGGTATATCCATTCATTGGTTGGTTGACATTTAGATTGTTTCCACTTTCTGACTTTTATGAATAGTGCTGCTGTAAACATTTTCAGACAAGCTTTTGTGTGGACAAAATATTTTTCTTGAATATATACCTAGGAGTGGACTGTCTGGATCATATGGTAAATCTATGTTTAATCATTTTAGGAACAGCCATACTGTTGTCCAAAGTGCTGCTACCACTTAGTTTTCCATCAGTAGGGTATGAGGGTTTCAGTTCCTACACATCCTTACCAACACATGTTATTATTTGACTTTTTGATTCTAGCCATCATAGCAATATTTCATAGTGATTTTTATTTGCATTTCTTTAGTAACTAAATATGTAAGGCATCTTTGCTTGCATGCATTGGCCATTTGTATATTTTCCTTAGAGAAATACTTATTTAGATACTTTGCCCAGTTTTTTAATTGACTTACTTGACTTTTTATTTTTGAATTGTATTATTTATATAGTCTAGCTATACATTCCTTATCAAATATATGATTTACAAATCTTTTCTTCCATTCTGTGAAAGAAATTTTCTTTTTAGTTTCCTGATCATGTCCTTGGAAGCACAAGTTTTTAATAATTATGAACTCCAATTTATATATTCTTTGTTGCTTATGCTTTTTTGGTCATATGCAAGAACTCATTGTCAAATCTATGGTCATAAAAACTTACTTCTTCATTTTCTTAGCTATAAACTCTTAAAACATTTATATCTATTGGTCATTTTGAGCTAATTTTTATGTATGGCATTAGGTAAGAGTTCAACTTCATTCTTTTGTGTATGTTTATCTAGTAGTCCTAGGATCATTTGTTGAAAACACTATTCTTTTCCCCACTGAATGGTGTTGGCATCTTTTTCAAAAATAATGTAGCCATAGACACAAGGTTTTATTTCTGGACTCTGAATTCTATTCCACTGACCTGCAAATGTATTTTTATGCTAATACCACACTGTCTTGATTACTGTTGCTTTGTAGTAAGTTTTAGAATCAGGAAATGTGAGTCTGACAGCATTATTGCTCCTTTTCAAGATTGTTTTGGCTATTCTGGATCATTTATAATTCCATATGAATTCCATGGAACCAGTTTGTCAGTTTCTTCAAATAAATAAGTTGTGATTCTGATAGAAGTTGCATTGAATCTGTAGATCAATTTGGGAAGTATGCCATCTTAACAATGCTTAGTCTTCCAATCCATGAACATTAGATGTTCTGTCACTTATTTACATCTTCTAATTTTTTTCAACAGTTTTGTAGCTTCAGAGTGTACATCATACATTTCTTCTGTTAAATTTATTCCTAATTGTTTTATTCTTTCCAATGCCATTGTAAATGGAATTCTTTTCTTAATTATATTTTTGAATTGTTCGCTGCAAAAGTATAGAAATACAATTGGTTTTTATATATTGATCTCATATCCTGTACCTTGATGAACTAATTTATTATTTCTAATAGTTCTTTAACAGAATCATCAGAATTTTCTATGTACAAGATCATGTCATCTGTAAAAACAATTTTACTTCTTCCTGTCTAATCAGATGCCTTTTCTTTTCTTGCCTGTCATAGCTATTCTGTGTTGAAAAAAAGTGGTGAAATCATACATCCTTGTATTCTTCTTGATCTTAGGAAGAAAGCATCCTGATTTTCTAATAAAGTATAATTTTAGCTGTGGATTTTTTTTCATAGATACCCTTTATCAGGTTGAGTAACTTATCTTCTATTCCTAGTTTGTTGAGAGTGTTAAATCATGAAATAATGTTAGATTTTGTCAAATACTTTTTCTGCATCTGTTGAGATGATCTTGCAGAAATTGCTTTTTATTTCATTGATATGGTATTTTACATTAATTGATTTTCACATGTTAAACCAACCTTATATCCTGTGATAAATCTCACTTGTCATAGTGTATCATTCTTTTTATATATTGCTGGATTTGGTTTGCTAGTATTTTGTTGAGGAATTTTGTATCCATATATATAAGATAATGTTCTTAAATTTTCTTATAATGTCTTTGTCTAGTTCGGTATCAGGCTAATAATAGACTCATAGAATGAGTTGGGAAGTGTTCTTTTCTATTTTTGGGGAAGAGTTTATGAAAAAGCAATATTAATTCTTTAATTTTTGATCAATTTCAGTGGTGAAACCATCTGGGCCTAAACTTTTCTTTGTGGGTTTTGTTGTTGTTGTTGTTGTTTTAAAGCCAGTGTCTCACCCTGTCACCCAGGCTGGAATGCAGTGGTATGATAACGGCTCACCACAGCTTTGACTTTCTGGGCTCAGGTGATCCTTCCGCCTCAGCTTTCTGAGTAGCTGGGACTATAAGCAAATGCCACCATGCCAGACTCATTTGTTTGGTTGTTGTTTTTTTTTTTTTGGTAGAGATGAGATATCATTCTATTGTCCAGGCTGGTCTCAAACTCCTGCTTTACTCTCCTAAAATGCTGGGATTACAAGCATGAGCCACTGCACCTGGCTAGTTTTTTTTTTTTAAGTTACAAATTCAGTCTCTTCGTTTGTTATGTATCTATTCAGATTGTCTATATCTTCTTGAGTGAGTTTCAGTAGTTTGTGTCCTCCTAGGAACTTGTACATTTCATGTAAGTCATCTAATTTATTTGTATACTGTTGGTCATAGTATCTTTTATAATTCTTTTTATTTGTAAAAGATTGATAGTGATCTCCCCTTTTTTATTTCTGATTCTAATAGTCTCATTCTTCTCTTTTTTTTTTTTCTTGGTCAGTGTAGCTTAAGTTTTGCCAATTTGTTGATCTTTTCAAGGAATCAGCTTTTGGTTTCATTGATTTTCTCTATTGCTTTTATATTCAGTATTTTATTTCTTTTCTAATCTTTAGTATTTCCTTCCTTCCACTTGTTTCGAGTTTAGTTTGCTCTACTTATTCCAGTGTCTTAAGGTGGAAGATTAAATTATTGATTTAGGATCTTTCTTCTACTCTAAGCTACATATCTCTTAATCTTTCTTTCACATTTTTCATTTGTTCTTACTTTGTGCCAAATTATAAGTAATTTCTTCAGGTCTATCTACTAGTTCACTAATATTCTTTTCAGCTATTGCTTATCTTGTTTTTTAATGCATCTATTTAGTTTCTTCTTCCAATGACCAATGTCTTTTTTCTATCATCTCTATTAGGTTATTTTTCAAATCTTCCTATGAATATTTAATAGCACTTTTTTCTTCTTTATTTTTATTTACTTATTTATTTTTTTTATATTTTTGAGTTGGAGTCTCACTCTGTTGCCCAGACTGGAGTGCAGTGGCCGCTCCTGGCCACTGCAGCCTCGACCTGCTGGGCTCCGGCGATCCTTCCGTCTCAGCCTTCCATGTTTTTATTTTTTTGAGACAGGATCTCACTCTGCTGTCCTGGCTAGGGTACGGAGGTACAATCATAGCTTACTGCAGCCTCAAACTTCTGGGCTCAAGTGATCCTCCAACCTCAGCCTCCTGAGTGGCTGGGACGGTAGACATGAGCCACAATACCTGGCTGTTTTTTTCCCTCAGAGACAGAGTCTTACTGTGTTGCCTAGGCTACTTGTTCCTTTCATATTTTAAAATTTGAGCTTTTATTTCTTTAACCATTTTATTTTATTTTTTTTTGAGTTGGAGTCTCACTCTGCCACCCAGACTGGAGTGCAGTGGCCACTCCCGGCCACCGCAGCCTCGACCTGCTGGGCTCCCGCGATCCTTCCACCTCAGCCTTCCGAGTAGCTGGAATTACAGGAGCGTGCTACCATGCCCGGCTAATTTTTGATTTATTGTAGAGATGAGGTCTCGCTACCCAGGCGGGTCTCGAATCCGCAGGCTCAGGCAATCCACTCACCACAGCCTCCCAAAGGCTGAGCCACCAAGTCCGGCTTCTTTAACCATTTTATATAGTTATTTTATACTTTGATAATATAAAATCTCATAATTTCAACATCTGAAGTCATTGGGAACGCTGAATCTTTTGTTTGTGGTTTCCTTCTTCAGATACTTCATACATTTTGAGTGTGAACTCTTATTTGGCAGAACTTAGTGGGAATTTTGGAAGGCCTGTGATGAGAATGCTTTCCTCTGAATAGAATTTTCATTTGTTTGGTTTTGGCCCTGGTTAGTGGCAATAACCTTAGACCACTTTAATTTCTCAACTTGGGGATTTAGCAGTTGCACAAATATTTAAATGAAAAGCCCAGGTCCATATGTAGACAAACATAGTGATACAAATTCTCATGGGAGACCTTCCCCCCCATTTCCTTAGTAGAGAAAGATTTCCTGTTTGCTCTTTTTGCTTTATATCCAGGTAACTTTACTTCTAGCCCACACTTTCATAGAGAGCCCTTTTAAGGTCCCAGATTTATGTGCATGAGGGGAGCTCAGGTTTAGAGCCTCTCATACTACCTTTTGAAGAACCATGACCTAGCATCCTCTTCCCCATGCAGCTGGTAGTTGATCTTCAAAGCTTTCCATTTCTAGAATTGGCGTTTGTCCCCAGGGAAGTGCCAGCTTCTGTAACCACACACCACTCTCGTTTCAGAAGTCAGTACATTTTATTTTCTGTGGTGGGGATTTCTTTCACTTTGCACAACTTAACAATGCATCTAAAAGGGGTTTTTTTGTAATTAATTTGGTATTTGGATGTTTTTTAGTCAGATGATTTTTAAAGAATATCTACACAGGTATCCTGTTAGAAACTCTATAATTTATTTATACATTTAATTATTGATAACATTTAGGGCACTTCAAATTAATTTTTCTTTATACTGTCATACACATGATTGGTTTTGTCTCCTTCTGCCATTCTTTGTTGAATTTCTCTAGGTTATGTAACTAAGAATAAGATTACTGGATCACAGGGATGGCATGTTCTACTTTATGAGAGATTGCCAGATGTAGTTCTAGAATACTTGCAACAAGTTTTCAGTAGCAAGAAATATGTTTCTGCTGCTGAACATTCTTGCCAATACTTGGTACCATCAAACTAATTTTTGCCTAGCTGTTGGGTAGAAAATGGCATTTGCCTATTTTTAAAAAATTTCATCTGCCTGGTTACTAATAATTGAGTATATTTTCATGTTGATTTGTCATTTGGAATTCCCTCTTGAGTATTGACAATTTATTTCCTTTGTTCATTTTAGATGAGATTGTCTTTTTTTCTCATTTATCACAACTCTCTGTATAACATTTTTCAGTTATATTCTAAATATCTTTTCTCTGTTTATGTCTTGTCAATTTGTTTAATGCGTCCAAGAGATTTAGTTCTTCTTTTCCTTTATGGTTCATACTTTTGGGTTTTGTTTATAGACTTCTACCTAACCCTGAAGTCAAAAACATATTCTTATTTTCAATACGCATCTTGGATCCTTACTGACGTAAAGATCTTATAGCTTAGAGATTTGTGATTTAAATTTTCCTCCCCTCCCCAAGTTTATACTATACAAGGAAAGATCATTTTATTTGGGTGGAGGGGAGGTGGGAAAGATAACTTTAGCCCATGAGCCATTTGTCACCTGAATAACTCCTTTTACTCTTTGAGCTCAGCTGAAAAACTCTCTACTCTGACTTCCCCAACTAAATTCAATTCAGTATACATTTATTGAGCACCTTTCACATGCTGGGCTCTTTCCAGAAGCTCAGGGAACAGTCTTGAGCGCAGTTTATATTTCAGCAGAGAAATTACATTTTAGCCAGATCTGTGCACACATTATCCTATGGTTCCACTGTGTGCTGTAAACCTCCACCACAGTAATTGTCTTAATAGAGTAATCTGTGCGTGGTTTTCTCCTCCATCAGTCAATTTCATTGGCTCTACCTTCAAAATATAATCAAAATCTGACCATTTCTCTAGATCTTGGAAAGTTCCTAGATCTTCTGCCTGGGTTACATCACAGCCTCCGCCTATGTCCCTACTCCTACTCTGTCAGCCACAGCCAACTATTCTCAATACAACAGCCAATGTAGTCCTACTAAAATCTACAGCAGGTCCTGTTGCTTTCCTGCTCAGAATGCTCCAGGGGCTGACATCTCACTCAGAGAAGAAGCTGAATCCTCCCATCCCCACCCTCAGGATCTGGTTTGCCCCTCCTCTTCTGTCGTGCGCCTCACACAGGGGACTTTCTGCAACATTTTGAACACTCTTCTGCCTCATAGTCTTGGCATCCATGGGTTCCTTTGACTGGACACATCCACAAGCTTTGGCCTCCTCACCTCTTGTGTGTCTCTGCCCAGATATGACATTTTCAGTAAGGCCTTTTTTGACCTCTCTGTAAAAAAATAGCTCACCCACCCTACTCTCTATCCTCTTCAGACTAGTTTATTTATCTCCACGGTGTCTATCAACATCTGACCTCTTGTGTATTTCTTTCTCTCTATCCACCACCACAAAGATGTAAGCTTTTTGAGAGCCAGGGACTTTGTTTATTCACTGCTGTATCACACAGTGCCTAGAACACATGAGGTGGCCAATATATATTAGTTAGATGAACTTAATTATATATTGACATCAATATACATTGTATATGATATTAATTATGTATAAATCAATTAAATCTGTGCATGTAAGAATGAATGAATGGCAGGTCTAGGGGTGGGGGTGGGCCAAGATGAAAACACTGGTTGTATTAGAAAAGAAATAGGTGCAGACAGAACAAGAGACTCTGAAGAAAGGAAGAGGGGTTATGCTTGTAGTCCCAGCCCCTGGGGAAGCCACGGGTGGGATGATCACCTGAGCTCAGGAGTTTGAGGCCAGCCTGGGCAACATAGCAAATCTCTATCTCTAAAAAGAAAAAAGAAAGGAAGGAAGGAAGGAAGAAGGAGAAGAAGAAGAAGAAGAAGAAGAAAAAGAAAGAAAGAATAAAGATAGAGGGTAAAGTTCTCCTGTTTTGCGATTTTATTTAGAGTCTTCAAGGGCAGCTGACACCCTTGGCTCTGACTTCCTCTGTTGTCTTTGGCATTAATTTCCTTCCTGAAGGTGGCTCTCAACAAATACTTCTTGACTGCCTGCTTAATTAAGTTATTATAAGAGAATTTCTTCTGCATTAGTCAGAAAACGAAATCACTTTCTAGATTGCTTTGCTGTGCAGGGCTGTCCCTAGAACCACCAGGGGAGGGAAGGATGAGGAACTTCCTGTTCTGGTTAGAACACTGGAAGCTGATCGAAGGAGATGTGGCCCATGCTCGGAGAAGGCCTCTATCAATTTATCATGCACAAGGCCACATAAGAAAAGGGCAGAACCCACCAATGAGATGGAACTCGACTGGAATTCAAGGTTTACCTTTTTATTAAAAACTTTGAGAAGAAATAATCCATGACATTTAAGTCTTAACTTTTTTTGACTATCTTTTTAATTTAGATTCCTGTACTCACTAATTTATACTTTTAAGTACTTTCATTTTTGTGTACGTGTTTAGAGACAGCATTGTCTACCAGAATATAAACTGAGGCTGTACTTTCCACAAAATAGTCTTACTGTGGTGCACATATGGTGGGCGGGTTCGAGACCCGCCTGGGCAGGCGAGACCTCATCTCTACAATAAATCAGAAAAAATTACCCGGGCTTGGTAGCGCGCACCTGTAGTTCCAGCTACTTGGAAGGCTGAGGCAGAAGGATCGCCGGAGCCCAGCAGGTCGAGGCTTGCGGTGGACGGGAGCGGCCACTGCACTCTAGTCTGGGTGACAGAGTGAGACTCCAACTCAAAAAAAAAAAAAAAAGTTAAAAAAGCAAAGCACAAAAGAGGAAGAGGCCAATTTTTAACCTCTGCTGTTACAACCAGAGACTATCATTCAGAGAGGGACAGACTTCTAGGAAAAAGTTTTCAAGCCTGTGTTTTACCTGTAAGTTACTCATTTTCTGCTGAAAGACAAGAATTAAAGCTTTTCATCACAGGAAAGAAAAAATATCCAAATTTTGAAGTACTTACTGCAGTTCCACATTTTTTTAGATTTGAACTATAGCAGTTAGAATGGAGATGGCAATATAAAATATACAAGCCTGAAAAGCTAAACTTTGATAACTGGAGGTATAAATGACTGGTATCTCTTCTGCAGTGTATGGAATGAAGACAGTGTGGTGTGGACAGATGTGGATTGGCATGGGACGTGGACTTACATAGCATGTGGTTTACATGAGATGCAAGAAACACTCAGCTGATGGCCAAGAACAAGAACACGGACTGACAGAGCTGTATTTTAGAGAAGAGTGTTCAGACAGGACACTAAGCAGCAAATAATAGAAAACCCACCCAAACTAGGTCAGCAAAAGAGTGATTTATCTGAAGAACACAGATGTCACTCTAAGGATCATCAGCAAGTCTCAGAGCCACTCTGGGGTCCCAGGGCCTGGAACCAGGAATCCAAACATTGTCAGCTCTGTCACTCTCTGTGAGTCAATCGTCAATCTCTCTCTCTCTCTCTCTCTCTCTCTCTCTCTTTCTCTCTCTTTCCCCTCTGCTCCATTTAAGCCTTCTTCTCTGCTAATAGAGACAGACATTCTCTGCCCAGCAGGAAATCTACCCATCAGCAAGTGTCAAAGTTACATCCTGAAAGATCTGCAAGCAGAGATGAAAAGATACTTTTTTCAGTCTTTGAAAGATCCCAGGGAAGGGTTCAGACTGTCCAGATTGAATTGTTATGCTCACCTCTTGAACCATCACTGTGGTTGGGGGGTGGGCTCCATTTTGACCCAGACTGGGTTGTGTTCCTGTCTTTGGTCCAGAGTGAGCAGGTTCTGTACTAGGGTGTGGTTTAGCACAGACCAGACCCTTGGTAACATGTGCTTATTTTGGACAGCCCTTAGGACAGGTTTTTGACAGTCACCACTTGAGTCATTCCAAGTACCCCCACAGAGGTGAGATAGGAAGTTACTATGAGAACCCCAGGATAAACCTACCCTGAGAGTATATGTGTGTGTGAGTGGGTGTGTGTGTGTGTACACTCTACTACTTACTAGTCAACCTATTTTTCTATGTATCAGTTTCCTTGTTTATAAAATGGAAATAACAATGGTAACCAACTACATAGGGCTGTTAACTGGATTAAATGACTTATTCTATACAAAACCTCTAGAACAAGACTGGAAATGGAAAGATTAGCTATAGTGCTACTAACATATATGTCACTAAAATCAAGCTATAAAGACAACCCATTCTCAACGACGATTTTCATGCTGTCTTACTTACATACCCTTTGCAGACTGTAAGGTCTATGTAGTTACTTTCTGTTCATCATCTTTTGCTCACTATAAGCCAGGTTTTCCCTGAAAGGGTCTCAATGGGGCTCTGAGGCTGACCTATGTCTTTCTGGGTCACCACCCCAGAGTGAGAATCTTTTTCACTTTGTGATGCAAAACAACGTATTTGCCAAATTCAAGATCCCCACAGAGCTCACGATGAGCAAAACTTTGCTGAACCGAGAGACCTATATTTCTGAGCAGTCTCCTGCTCTATAGCAGTGTTCATCGCTACTCTCAGTGGCTTCGTGGTCTGCTTGCTCGCAGACCCTTTTGCTTATGATAGCTGTTTCATTCCTGACACATCAGGAACAAGCGTTTCTAAGAAATAGAGCATTTCTAAGATCTGAATGCCCTTTCCTTTGGCTTGTTGCTGGTGTTTATTTTAATCTTTCTTTTTTGCTTTGTTGCACAAACCTCTATGCCCCCATCTTGGTCCAGCTCAATTCAACAAACACCATTTGAGGCTCTACTGTATACCAAGTACTGTACTTGCTATCACATATTTCACTTTCTTTTTCTTTTCTCAATCTCTGATTTTCTCATTTTCTAAGTTTCCTCAATAGAGTAACAACATTCATGGACTTGAAGTGAAACTCTCTTGCTTGTTGAAAATGCCCTTTAAAAAAATTTGTATATATCAGAACTTTGTGTGAGAGCAAATTTTGGTTGTGAAGAGGTTATAGGTACCTGACTGTGTGTCTGTTGGTAGTAAATTGCACATTGTTCATTCCATAGTGTGGGTTTGTTTTTCTCATTAGTCCTTTTGCTGTATTTATCAAATCCTGTGTTTTGAAGCAATTCCTTTGCATACCTTTAAGAAGAGATATCTGAATTAGATAGGCTTGTCAACATTTGTGATCTCTAATTGTGCCAAAGGTGGTCAAACAATCAAGAACAGATTAATGCCTAACGAGGGCCTCCTCTCATCTGGGTGTGACTTTTTGCACCTTCATGCCTCTTAAAGTAAGAATAATAATACCTCACATTTGAAAGAAAACAGGGTAATTAGATGTTAGTAAATGTCTTTGAATTTGTTACTGTGTAACTAAATAAAGACATGATGATTAAGTAATTTACTACATAATCAAAATGGCAAGGTAAGGATCCACAGATAGACATTATGTTTACAGATATCTACTTACTTTCACTGCCTCTACATTTTTTTTTTTTTTTTGAGTTGGAGTCTCACTCTGTCGCCCGGACTGGAGTGCAGTGGCCGCTCCCAGCCACCGCAGCCTCGACCTGCTGGACTCCGGCGATCCTTCCGCCTCAGCCTTCCTAGTAGCCGGAATTACAGGCGCACGCTACCACGCCCGGCTAATTTTTTGATTTATTGTAGAGATGGAGTCTCGCCTGCCCAGGCGGGTCTCGAGCCCGCAGGCTCAGGCAATCCACTCACCTCAGCCTCCCAAAGGTGCAGGATTACAGGCTGAGCCACCGAGCCCGGCTACTGCCTCTACATTTATATCACATTTACTAGTCGTTCATTCAGTCATCATTTGTTGAGCTTATTTGATATATAGCAGAGGCTCAATAAATGAGCCCTTGAAAAGTTGACTAGAGAAACAGACCTACAAAGGAATTGCTATAAAACAGGGAAATAAATAATCATAGACAAATGACAAAGTTGTTGGAATAGGAAGAAGTGATTAACCATGAATGGTGGGAAGTCAGAAACAAGTCTCAAGAGCAAGAACATTAGTTTCATGTGAAGATAGAGAGATGAAGAAAAGCTTTCAGGAAGAGGAAGCATGCAAAGACCACAGGGGTTTGAAAGAGCATGAAATGTTCAGCAAGTAAAGGGAGTGACACAGGTGGGATGGTATATAAGGACGTCTGGAGTGTAACTAGGAAGCTGGATGATGGATTGGGAAGGGCCCTATATTTCATGCTAATTTTGCACTTTCTCTTGGAAGGAATGATTCAATGATAATAAATAGGGAAATGATTTAATCATAATCTAATAGGAAATCATGGAAACACAATACATAAGACAGAAAACCTCCAGAGATAATTGAACAATTGTCCTTCAAAATTAACTTTTTGAGGGCACTCATTGAAAAACAAAAATTTTCTTTTAAATACATTTGAGGAAAACTGCATCCTTGATTCCCTTTTCAGAGAAATGTCATGTATGAGAACATAGAAGCTCTGTGAAGACCAGCAGAAAAGGTATTAGTTTTACTTTATTTAATTCAGTCACTTCTAAGCCAATTTGACCATAAAATGGGATTCCCAGATAAAATCCTGTATAGACATTCAGGTAAAGTTGATGTCCAGATAGACAATGAATAACTTTTTAGTGTAACTAGGGGATATTGCATGAGAATTCTAAGAACGCTTGCATAGCACTTTAAAACTTCAAAGATTGCTGAGTGCAGTGGCTCACATCTATAATCCCATCAATTTGGGAGGCCGAGGTGAGAGAATTGCCTGAGCCCACGAGTTCGAGACCAGCCTGGACATCTTGGCGAGAACTCATCTCTCCAATAAATCAAAAAATTAGCCGGGCGTGGTGACATTTGCCTGTAGTTCCAGCTACTTGGAAGGCTGAGGCGGAAGGATTGCCTGAACCCAGTAGGTCAAGGCTGCGGTGGCCATGAGCGTGCCACTGCACTCCAGCTTGTGCAACAGAGTGAGACTCCAACTAAAAAACAAAACAAAACAAAAAAAAGAAAACATCAAAGATTATTTTCTGATGTGTTTCTAATGAGAGAACAAAAGAGACTCAGACTCCCCAGAAACTTCATGCATCCTTAAAAAGTCTGTGAGATGGAAATTAAACATCCTTATATTATTTATGATAGGTGCTATAAGCATTTGCTTAAAGTATCTTTTGTATTTTACACTTTTTCTTCATTCCTCAGTAACTATAGACTAATGTAAATAAAAGTTGTTGTTCTTGTCACTGATAAAAATTTTATTCCCCTCTCAATGATAGTATTTAATTAATTAATTAATCTCATTATTCAGCACACAAGTGTGGAGAGTTTAATATGGCCCAGACATTGCAGATACTGAAATAAACAAGGAAGGTAAGTTCTCTGCTCTCTGTGGAACTGACAGTACAGTGGATAGCCTAAGGCAATCTGTGGTTCTCTAAATTGACTTAGCATGTCAGATCCCATGCGTTCTGGCTCCAGATGATCTGTATGGTCTCACCTCCCAATGTCCCCCAACCTGCTACATTTGTAGTTTCCAGGATGTACCAAGTGTTTGTACCTCTAAGCTTTTGCATGCACTGAGGGCTTTCTACAAGATACCTTTGCTGTCTCCTTCCCCTCCTCACCTCTTCCATATCACCCGTGGTCTCCAAGATTTAATTCAAGCATGAATCTTGGAAGCATTTTCTGATATTTCTTCCCCTAGTCAGACTGAATAACTTTTTACAATTTCAAATATTTCCCCGTATGCCAAATATCACTCCATCACAAATAACACTTACCAAATAAACTTGCTGTAGTTACTGGTTTACTTGGGTCTGTCTCCCACATTAGACTATTAGCTCCCTGTGACTAGGGAGTGTGTCTTTTTACATTCTATGTCCAAGACTCACAAAGGCTCTTGGTCGAAGAGGCTGATTTATATATATTCTGCAAATGGCAGCTATGGTTCCACATGAGGAACGCTTTTTACATCTATCCAGAATCGTAAGATAGCTGGCCTTGCCTTGGTGGGTATCATCACATTCCACATTTAGATAAGAAATGTTCTGAAGCTGGGCTCTGTGGCTCAGCCTGTAATCCCGCGCCTTGGGAGGCTGAGGTGAGTGGATTGCCTGAGCCCACGGGTTTGAGACCTGACTGGGCAACTTGGCAAGACCTCATCTCTACAATAAATCAAAAATCAGC
>NW_007258469.1:392309-446629 GCF_000164805.1 Carlito syrichta | reverse complement strand
GCCACTGCACTCCAGTCTGGGTGACAGAGTGAGACTCCAACTCAAAAAAAAGAAAAAGACATATTCTGAACAGAATCACCTGCAAATGGCCAATGCCAGAAGAAAAGTTAGACTTATTCCCTTTGATGTCAGAACTCAAGTATATTTATAAAAATAGAATTATCCCCTCTTAGAGGATAATGAAGTTATAGTTTCATTAAGATGCTAGTGGAGTAGGAGTGAAGAATGAACATATAAGCATCCCTCTTCCACAGCCCGGTCTTTTATAGTACCCAACTCTCCTGATCTCATTTTCTTTTTTCTTTCTTTTTTTTTTTTTTTTTTTGAGTTGGAGTCTCACTCTGTCGCCCAAACTGGAGTGCAGTGGTTGCTCCCAGCCACTGCAGCCTCACCTGCTGGGCTCCGGCGATCCTTCCGCCTCAGCCTTCCGAGTAGCCAGAATTACAGGCATGTGCTACCACGCCCGGCTGATTTTTTTATTTATTGTAGAGATGAGGTCTCGATGCCCAGGCAGGTCTTGAACCCGTGGGCTCAGGAAATCCACTCACCTCAGCCTCCCAAAGGCACGGGATTACAGGCTGAGCCACCGAGCCCGACTCTGATCTCATTTTCACTACCCAACCAGGTGAGTAGACTCAGTGGAGTCAGTCATAGCTTGAGGACCAAAGCCCTTAAAATGGAGAGAATGACTTCCAGAGTGGAGAGCTTGTGTTATGTCCCTTGCTGACCCAAACAGAAACGTGATTCTGTCTCCTCTCCTAGCTACACCCCTAAATTTGAGTAGTTGTAATAAAACCCAAACCACCAAAACTAAAATGCAACTCAGCCATCCAGCACAACTTGCATATACCCCAGGAGGCTAGGCCTAGTTGCAGGTGATAATGAGAGTTCTCTCTGACGGTATCATGAGATTGTTGGGCTGGGAAGTTGGGTAAGAGTTGGGAAGAGGGTGAATAGACACCTACTGCCCCATTATTATTCTAAACTCCAAGGTTCAGCTGAGTTCAGGGAACACTTATGGGGTAACTCACAGTATGGCAGGACCAGGTGTTAGGAATAGACTTATTTACAAGGTAGATAGATAAAATTCCTGCCCTCAGAGAGCTTATGGTCAAGTAAATACAAGGAGATATGACAAGTGTTATGATAGGGGTCTTATAAGATGTGAAAAGAGTGTCCTGGAGGGAGAAATGCAAATTAAAACCTCAATGAGGTACCACTTTCCACTTGTCAGAATGGCCATTATTAAAAAATCAAAAAAATAATAGATGTTGACACGAATGTGGTGAAAAGGGAACTCTAATGCACTGCCAGTGGGAGTGCAAGCTAGTACAACCTCTTTGGAAATTGTTATGGAGATTTCTCAAAGAACTAAAAGTAGATCTATTTTGATCTAGCAGTACCACTACTTGGGATCTACCCAAAGGAATAGAGGTCATTACACAAAGAAGACACCTGCACTTGTATGTTTATTGATGCACAATTTACAATTGCAAAGATGTGGAATCAACTGACCAGTGGATAACGAAAACATGTGTATACACACATACCATAGGATACTATACATCCATAAAAAATAACATGGGTGAAGCCAGGCTTGATGGCTCAGCCTGTAATCCCGTGCCTTTGGGAGGCTGAGGTGAGTGGATTGCCTGAGCCCGCGGGTTCGAGACCCGCCTGGGCCGCGAGACCTCATCTCTACAATAAATAAAAAACTCAGCCGGGCGTGGTAGTGCATGCCTGTAATTCCGGCTACTTGGAAGGCTGAGGCAGAAGGATCGCCGGAGCCCAGCAGGTCGAGGCTGTGGCTGGGAGCGGCCACTGCACTCCAGTCTGGGCGATAGAGGGAGACTCCAACTTACAAAAAAAATAAAAAAATAAAAAATAAATAACATGGGTGGAACTGGAGCCCATCTTTTGTAGCAACTTGTATGGAACTGAAGAACACCACCCTAAGTGAAGCAACACTTGAACAGAAAACCAAAAACTGCATGTTCTCACTTATAAATGGGAGCTAAACTAAGGATCTGCAAAGGCCTAGAGAATGGTAGCATGGATGCTGGAGACTCAGATGGGGAAAGGTGAAAATAGGAGGGGACAAAAAAAAAATTTCCTATTGGATACAGTGTGCACAGATGGGGGTGGGGGCTACACGTAAAGCCCAGATTTCTTTGCCACTATACAATGCATCCATGTAATCGAAAACAATTTGTATCCCATAAAGCTATTGAAATATAAAATTAAAAATGCTGGGTGCGGTGGCTCAAGTCTGTAAACCCAGCACTTTGGGAGGCCGAGGCGAAAGGATTGCCTGAGCATTGTAAAATGCCAATTACCACAGAGAAAAATGCTTTGAAAGTCTTCTGTAAAAAGGGCCAGAATATGTTTTACGTTTCTTAGCTTCATCACCATATTTATTTGGGTTTTGTGCATTTAATTAATGATTCTGTAGCAGATGTTTCATCTCATTGATTATTGGTTTGGTCATGCAAGGTATAGTGGTAAAAGAATGTCCTAGAGAGAATATGAAGGTTGGGTATGGTAGCTCACACCTGCAGCCCCAGCACTTAGCTAAGAAGCCTGAGCCAAGAGGATTGCTTGAGCCCAGGAGTTCAAGACCAACCTGGACAACATGGTGAGACCTCGTCTGTACGATAAAATAAAAAAATTAGCTGGGTGTGATAGCGTGTGCCTGTAGTTCCGGCTACTTGGAAGGCTGAGGTGGAAGTATTGTTGGAGCCCAGCAGATTGATGCTGGGGTGGCCGTGAGCATGCCACTGTATTCCAGCCCAGTTGACAGAGTGAAACTCTAACTCAAAATATATATATATTTTTAAAAAGAGTATCTTGGAGGAGATGATATCACATAGCTTGTAAAAATAAATCAGAGAAAATTATTGGAACTGTCTAGCCATTTTGTATAGAGGATAGATGGCTGTCTTGACTCATACTACTCTGGTGAAAGAGCAATGTCTAGGATCTGCAGTGGGCAGATCCACTGGGTGGAAAGACTAAAGCACATATGTCCCTCTTTTTTTTTAGCCCCTCCGGGAAACTAATGCTGTCAAGAGCAAACAGAGCCAGCAATGGTGTGATCAGTGATGACTGCCAGGGACTAGGGTAAGGAACATCATCGGTAAGGGTGCATCTGTGGTAATAACCCATGGGGTACATGCATTCCTTAGGAAGGGGAGAAATGAGGAAGGATCTCTCCTCTTCTGGAGACTTTGGATTGGGCTGTGGACAGTTACCACCGAGAAAGAATGATCATTATTTGTTGACTGTCACCTAGGTAGTGAGTGGCCTCATATTCTTTTTTGGCCTTTTTGAGTCAGGGTCTCACTCTGTCACCCAGGCTGGAGAGCAGTGGCATGATCATGGCTCTCTGCAACCTCGACCTCCTGGACTCAGACTATCCTTCCAGCTTAGCCTCCTGAGTAGCTGGGACTACAGGCATTCACCACCATGCCCTGCTAATTTTCTGAATTTCTGTAGCGTCATGGTCTCACTATGTTGCCTAGGCTGGTCTCGAACTCCTGGGCTCAAGCAATCCTCTTGCCTCAGCCTTCCTAAGTGCTGGGATTACAGGCATAAGCCACCATGCCCAGCCTTCATATTCTCTCTGGGACATTCTTTTACCACTATATTTTGCATGAACAAACCAATAATCAATGAGATGAAATATCTGCTACAGAATCATTAATTAAATATACAAAGCCCAAACAAATATGGTGATGAAGCTAAGAAAAGTAAAACATATTCTGGACCTTTTACAGAAGACTTTCAAAGCATTTTTCTTTGTGGTAATTGGCATTTTACAATGATGCTATTCTCCAAGATTGCTGTTAGGACCAGAGCCCAAGCAAGATTGTGTGATGACGAGGTTCCCTGGCAACTAAATCCCTTAAACAGTGTTAGAGACAGACTACAAAACAGAATTCTGTACTGTGTCAGGATGAATTTAAAAAGAATTTGTGTCTATTTGGTATTTTCATGATTTGTAGAACAGCAAGACAAGTGAGCTTAGCAGCCCAGGATAGTTGTTATAGTAATAACCTGCACAAATTTTGAGATCCATTAACATTTTTTAGAATTAAAAATGTTTAAATATTTTGATAGCATTTTCTCCAAAATAAATTAAAGTACCAAAAAATTCACTAATTTGTTAAATACTCAACCTCACAGAGTCCTTTAATAAGATGCTTAAAAAAAGTACCTAGAAATTTAAATGAAATGAAAAGCTATCACTAGAGTTGCTTCTTGAAGCCATAATTCAACTTAATGCCTTCATTTTCCTTTACACTAAATACACTCTTCAGGTATTATCATAAATTATTGACATTAGGTTAAATATTGTTCTAGGATATAGAGCATGACAATCTTGTTGACAGACTAAAAAATTGGTATGTATCCAACAAACAATCCTTCACTACTGACCAAATTCAAATCCCTCTGTCATCATAAAAACAACAAATAACCAATCTCGGATTGAAATGCGTGGTGTGCCCACCCTGCTTCCAGCATTTTCAGGGCCCAGGCAAGAGTACAAATAAAGGCCCACTCGTCACAGGTCTAAAAGTCATAAGCCAAACTAATAACATGTTAAACAAAATATGGTCAGTCCTCCTGTATTGACAAGTGTACTTTCATGACTCTTGGAAGGCAAGATCCAATTTAGAGTTAGTGGACAATGTAGTGCTGCACACTGAAATGTGGTTATGTGGGAGGAGCTGGTCTTGCCCCCAGGCTGCAGTACCCAACCCCAAGGTTCTCCTCTTCCCTTCTCACCACTGACCCTTTCTCATCTGCAGAGGTCTGTGGCACATGGTACATGTATAGACGCCCTAGCCTTGCACAGACAAGCTTGATCCATCTTCTGTCACCTCCCAACAGCTGCTAATGGCCACCCACAGGACTGGGGTGGGTTCTCTAACTGTCTGTCTTCCCTTGGACCTAGACGATATCAGGGATCTGGAAGATGGCTCAGAGAACTCTGGGGTTTTGAGTGTGATCTAGAAGGGAGGACATGAGCTCCAGGTAAGTGTGTCCTTTGACTCTGAGGAATGGATATGGCCGGAGAAGAGTGAGTGAGCTCCCTAAAGCATGGGATCCAATGCAGGAACTTTCTTACCCACATAGTGGGGTGGATAATGGAAAACTTCCCTGCACTCACTAAGGGCTGAAACCACCCCATTCTTATTTATCTATGTTATGCTCTCCCAGGGTGTCTTGTTTACTTTCTTAGAATAATTACTTTTATGGACTTCTGAACAAACATGAACATAGGCAATTATTTATGGGAAAATAACCCAGGAGAAGGCAAACTAACAAACTGCCAGATATTACTGTAAACTTGGGTTGCAGAAGGTATATTGAAAGCAGGGAACGGAAACACTCTCTCACCCTTTAGAATCTTTCTTCGAATATAGCAATCCTTCTGTAACAAGCAAACGCATCACCTCCTTAAACGTTGGTCAGAGCCCCACCAATGACACCTGTGCATCTCACTTTTCGCCTAGCCCTTGCCTTGGATGGGACACCAGCAGGACTGGTTGTGTTAGGTAGTCTCCTCCTCTCTCTGATACTCGTCTCTCTGCTCTTCCCTTCAGTCTCCGCCTGTGTGACATCAATGATTTCTTTGTGGGTCGAGGCCTGACCTGGATCCCTTGAAACCTGGTCTGTACCTCTTCTCGCCCACAGAGTGCCAATTCATCTTCCTCTGCTTACCTCCCATTGAGTGACTCATCTGGGGGTGGAGTGGTTAGGCCAGCCACACCTGAAAATTGTGCCTCCTGGATCCTGGAGGTTTACTTGCTCTGTCCTTTGCATTTGCTTTTACTATTTCAACCAATGTAATGAGAGAGGTGAAACTAAAGCTGCTTGTTGATATGTCTTCATTTCATATTGAGAACAAGAAAGTGAAAAAAGAACTATGTTTTTTTTTTGGTGAGGGACTCTCCCTTCCCCTTGTTCTGTGCTTCTCAGCTCATTTCCTGCCAGGGCAATTTCAGGCTCAACCTGTTTTTTAAAGCTATGAATCATATCAGTGACTCATCGCCAATTTTAGTAGGAAAAAAAAAAGCTAAGTTGCAGGTCTATAAAGAACCAAACCTAGTAGGGAGTATGAATTATTATTTTTGGAACTTTTGGCAAACTCCCAACAAAGCATTATTCATTCACTCATTCATTCACCAAAAATATGTTGAAGACATGCTCAGTAGATAGCATTGTATAAAAAGGCAATTAAACACTTTCCTTTGAAAGATGCATAGATTTTTTTAAAAATTGAATTCTTCTTTTTCATGAGGTGAGACAAAACTTATAAGTGGTAATTACCATAAATTTGCTAAGTGTGCCACCATTTAAAAGAACAAGAGAAATTATGAAGTCCCTCAACCCAGACATACTATGATGATGACTTGATATGTTAGACATTTATTTTCCAAATCTTAGAGCTGGAAGAAACCTCAAAGATTATACACACAACTTTTCAATTTCACTTATGGGAAAAGGGAGGTCCAGAGAAAGTGAATGACTTCCTTGAAGTTGCACAGCTGTGGCTACAGGCCTGGAGACTGGATCTTCCATTTTTCTAAGAATACTTGCCCTCTGCAGAAGCAATCATGATAGCTACTGTTTGTCTGCTATGAAAGCAAAGTATCTTTTCTTATGTGATATTACTAAATATTTACACCCCTTTGCACGATAGATATTATTATCTTTACTTTAGAGAAACAAGGCTAAGAGAAAATAAACCACTTACCAAATATTTCCTGAATGGCTGGTGGCAGAACTGGGATTGGAAAAGTCAAGAATCTGATTTTCAAGGTCACATTCTTTCCACGTCATCACCACTTTTCCTTATACCAGGCTGCCAGGAAGCATCATTGTATGGTTACCTTTTCTTAAACAGCCAAGACCAAATGAGGATGAATAAGAATCTGTCTCCATATTGATGTTTGCTTGTTCATTAGATCCTTCCTTCATTCATTCTTCTCTGTGCAAAGTATTGAAGACAAAAAAAAAAAGATAGGATATAAGACATAGACCTGCCCCCAAATGTATTCAATGTCTAAAAGGAGATAATAGAACTTATTCACAAATAACCATAGGATAGAAGTTAATAACAAATTAAAGAAGTAGAAAGTGTTATAGAAATTCCTGTGGTGGTCGATGGAATATTATGCAGCCATAAAGAAGAACAAAATCATGGCCTTTGCAGCAATGTGGATGTAGCTGGAGACCATCATACTAAGTGAACCATCACAGAAATAAAGAACTGAATGTCATATGTTCTTACTCATAAGCAGGCCCTGATCACTGGTCACATGAGTACAAGGGTGGGATCGACATATCCTGGACACTGCTAAGGGAAGGAGGGAAGCAAGGGGAGAGGGAAATGTGGTAACACACTGGGCACCTGGTCCACTATTGGGGGAGTGAGGGCCAACTAGAAACCCAAACTTCACCTACATGCAGCCTACTTATGTAGAATGAATGAATAAGTAAATAAGTAAATAAATAAATGTATGTATGTGTTGGAGAAACATAAGAATAATTTTGTATAAATTAGAAGGTTTAAGAACTCTGGGGCCGGGCTCAGTGGCTCAGCCTGTAATCCCGCGCTTTTGGGAGGCTGAGGTGAGTGGATTGCCTGAGCCCACGGGTTTGAGACCCGCCTGGGCAGTGAGACCTCATCTCTACAATAAATCAAAAATCAGCCGGGAGTGGTAGCACGTGCCTATAGTTCTAGCTACTTGGAAGGCTGAGGTGGAAGGATCGCCGGAGCCCAGCAGGTCGAGGCTGTGGTGGCCGGGAGTGGCCACTGCACTCCAGTCTGAGTGACAGAGCGAGACTCCAACTCAAAAAAAAAAAAAGAACTCTGGGAAGGAGGTTGGATGCGGTGGCACACACCTGTAGCCTCAGCTACTTAGGAGGTTGAGGTGGGAGGATCACTTGAGCCCAGGAGTTGGAGTCCAGTCTGAGCAAGATAGTGGGATTCATCTCTCTCTTTTTTTTCTTTTGAGTTGGAGTCTCACTCTGTCGCTCACACTGGAGTGCAGTGGTCGCTCCCGGCCACCGCAGCCTCCACCTGTTGGGCTCCTGCGATCCTTCCGCCTCAGCTTTCCAAGAAGCTGAACTACAGGCGCCACGCCTGGCAAGTTTTTTTTTTTTTTTTTTTATTGTAGAGATGAGGTCTCGCCAAGTTGCCCAGGCGGGTCTCGAACCCGCGGGCTCAGGCAATCCACTCACCTCGGCCTCCCAAAGTGCTGGGATTACAGGCTGAACCACCGAGCCCGGCCGAGATCCATCTCTTAAAAAAAGAACTCCGAGAAGAAGACAGGGAAGATATCTTGGAAAGAAGAATTGCTTTACTCTTTGATCTCTAGGTGGGGAAAGTAATTACATGCTTATGGTAATTTCCTTCTTTTGAGAATAGCCACGATATTTTATCCAAGAATAATTTGGTTTTTAAATTTTTATTTTGACAAATTGCGTTTGTGTATTGTATGGGGGTACAAAATGATGCTCAGATATATGTATGCAGTGTGGGATGATTAAATTAAGCTAATGAATAATCACTTCAAATAATTATATTTTGTGACGAGAACATTTGAAATTTACTCTCTTAGCAATTTTGAAATATATGATACAGTATTACTAACTATAGCCACCATACTCTGCAACAGATCTCAAAAAACTTATTCCTCTAGTCTAATTGAAACGTTGTACCCTTTGACCACATGAAAATGAGGACATGCGGTATTTGTCTTTTTGTGCCAGCTTATTTCACTCAGCATAATGTTTTCCAGGTTCATCCATGTTGTTGTAAATGATAGAATTTCTTTCTTTTTAAAGGTGAATAGTATTAGTATTCCATTGTGTATATCTATCACATTTTCTTTATCCATTCATCCAATGATGGACACTTAGTTTGATTCCATAACTTACTATTGTGAGTCGTGCTGCAATGAACACGGTAATGCAAGTAACTCTTTGCCATACATACTGATGTCAAATCCTTTGAATATGTACCTAGAAGTGGGCTTGCTCAGTCATATCATAATTCTATGTACTGATTTACATTCCCACCAACAGTGTTATCTTTCACCTTTTAAATAATAGCCATCTGACAGGTCTGAGACAATATTGCATTGTGTTTTTAATTTTGCATTTCCGAGCCGGGCTCGGTGGCTCAGCCTGTAATCCTGCGCCTTTGGGAGGCTGAGGTGAGTGGATTGCCTGAGCCCGCGGGTTCGAGACTTGGGCAACTTGGCGAGACCTCATCTCTACAATAAAATCAAAAAAATGAGCTGGGCGTGGTAGTGCACACCTGTAGTTCCAGCTCCTTGGAAGGCTGAGGCGGAAGGATCGCCGGAGCCCAGCAGGTGGAGGCTGCGGTGGCCGGGAGCGGCCACTGCACTTCAGTCTGGGCGACAGAGTGAGACTCCAACTCAAAAAAAAAAAAATGTTTGCATTTCCCTAAAGTTAGTGATGTTGAGCATTTTTTCATATTGGCCATTTTTATGTCTTCTTTCAAGCCATATCTATGCAGGTCCTTTGCCCATTTAAAAATCAGGTTATTTATTTTCTTGTTATTTAATTATTTGAGTTCCTTGAATATTAACCCCTTATCAGATATGTAGCTTGTAAATATTTTCTCCCAGTCCATAGGTTGTTTCTGTACTTTGTTAATTGTTTCCTTTGTTGTGAAGTGTTTTAGTTTGATGTAATGCATTTGTCTATCTTTGCTTTTTTGTTGTCTCAGCCTTTGGGGTGAAAAAAAATTGTTGCCCAGATCAGTGCCATGTAGTTTTTCTCTTATGCTGGTAGTGTTACAGTTTCAGGTCTTACATTTAATCAATTTTTAGTTGATTTTTGTATGGGATAAAGATCCAGTTTCATTCTTTTGCATGTGGTTATCCAGTTTTCCCATTATCTTTTATTGAAGGACTATCTTTTATTTCTGTGAAAAATGACACTGGAATTTTAATAGGAATTGCACTGAATCTGTAGATTGCTTTGGGCAGTATGACTATTTTGACAGTATTAATTCTTTCAATCCATGAACATGGGATTTTTTTTCATTTGTTTGTCTCTTCTTCCATTTCTTTTATTACTATTTTATGGTTTTTAGTATATAGATCTTTCAATTCCTTATTTAAATTTATTTCTAAATGCTCTATTTTTATAGCTATTACAAGTGGGATTGCTTTCTTGATTTACCTTTCATATAGCTTGCTGTTAGTATATGGAAACAATACTAATTTTGTGCATTAATTTTGTATCCTGCAACTAATTGTATTTATTTATTAGTTCTAACAGTTTTTTAGTGGAATCATTGGGGTTTTCAAAATAAAAGATCATATCATCAGCAATGATTATTTTACTACCTTTCTGTTCTGCTTGGATGCCTTTTATTTCTTAAAGAATAATTTTAATTAACAAACTTAAGGGGAATTCTGGTTTTTCCAAATGAGTCTTTGGAAAATGATTAAAAAAACTTCTTAACTTCCAGACAGTCCAATCTAATAGAATGTAAAAATTAGATGTTAACTAAATTTTAGCTAATAACAAAAATAAAGTGTTATTAAATATGCTGAGCTCTTGCCCTGAGTTATGTAAATTTGGACGAATTGACAGATAAATAAACATTCAGATTTTGATGGAAAGGAATAAAAATTGAGTTGAAGCCGGGCTTGGTGGCTCAGCCTGTAATCCCACACCTTGGGAGGCTGAGGTGAGTGGATTGCCTGAGCCCGCGGGTTCGAGACCTGCCTGGGTAACTTAGTGAGACCTCATCTTTACAATAAATCAAAAAATTAGCCGTTTGATTCCATAACTTACTATTGTGAGTCGTGCTGCAATGAACACGGTAATGCAGGTAACTCTTTGACATACATACTGATGTCAAATCCTTTGAATGTGTACCTAGAAGTGGGCTTGCTCAGTCATATCATAATTCTATGTACTGATTTACATTCCCACCAACAGTGTTGTCTTTCACCTTTTAAATAATTGCCATCTGACAGGTTTGAGGCAATATTGCATTGTGTTTTTAATTTTGCATTTCCAAGCCGGGCTCGGTGGCTCAGCCTGTAATCCTGCGCCTTTGGGAGGCTGAGGTGAGTGGATTGCCTGAGCCTGCGGGTTCGAGACCTGCCTGGGCAACTTGGCGAGACCTCATCTCTACAATAAAATCAAAAAAATGAGCCAGGCGTGCACTCCAGCCTGGGCGACAGAGTGAGACTCCAACTCAAAAAAAAATTGAGTTGAATAGAAAAAGATTCCATTGGGCAAAAGCAGCATTTTCTTCCTTTTAAAATTTGTTTAGCATGCAGTTACTTTGCAACCCTAAATGACTACTTTATGGCAAAATAAAATATAAAATCAAATATCTTAACTTGTAAAATTACACAAGACCTCTATGATATCCTTGGGCATTTTAAACTTTATTAATTTAGATTCAAGTCAGGTAGGAATTTTAAAGCAAATTTAGTTCTGCTTTTTGTTCGCAGCCTAATAGCACACAATGAATTCTAATCCTGGGTTTGAGATTCTTTGAAAAATGAAGAAGTTTGGCCCCATAAATAAGAATGAAAACATGGCCCTTAGGACTAGCTAAATATGACCCCAGGACTAGCTAAATTAAAGTCTAAAGAACATGAGGATAAAATTTTCACTTTACCATTGAATGCTGTTTTCAGATTTATTACTGCTGTGTTCACAACCTAGGCATTTAAAGTTTTAAAAAAATAATGATAATAACTGCAACTTCAAGAACAGGCACAGAGAGGACTTCAACTACATCTGTGATATTTTATTTCCCTAAAAAACATCTGAAGTAAACATGGGAAAATGGGAACATTTGTTTAATCTGGATGGCGGTGACTGAGAGCCTGTTATTTTCTTCTCCCTGCTTTATTGTCTGTTTAAAATGCCTCATAATAAAACACCTGCAGACAGGCTTTCTGAAGACCTGATCACTTTTATAAGTCATCAAATCACTCTGTACACCCACTCTTATATCATTGTTTTGATTTACTGCTGAGGAAATCACACCACAAAAATGACAGTATAGAGTGACTAGAACTTCCAGCCAATTTCCCTACTTACTGTTAGGGAAAGTGACTGGTAGAAGGACTGTGAAATTTGCAGGGACAAGAACTTCTCTATTTTTCAAGACCCTCCAATGCTGGCTGAAGGTATTAGCGGTGGGCACATTGGGGGGCAGAGTAAAGGCCAAAGGATGCCTTTTTCAAGGGTCTAGGAAAGGTGCTGCACCCACAAAATTGAGAGGAACTCTTCAAATATTTTGTGGAACATTACATCAAGTTTAGATTTCCAGAGATACAAGACAGAAATGTCAAACGTAGGATAACAAGGTAGAATACCTGACCATCTTTTAATTATAATATGTCCTTTTTCTGTCCCATAGTATGGTTTTGACGTGAGGGCAGGAGATTTAGTTGCAGAAGGCCTTACCTAAAAGGATGGTGCTTAGGGGAAAGCATGTTAGATGGTATTCAAATCTCCCATGATGCTTTTGGTCCGCCACTGATATTCTGTGACTTAACAGTTGTGCCCAGTACAATTTATTATATGGTAGACTTGGAGTTCCTCATGGCTGTCAGATACAGCGTCAGGAAAATTCATTAATAATTTATATGAGAAACAACCACGAATAGCCAAAACAATCCTTAGCAAAAAAAACCAAAAAAAAACAAAGCAGGAGGTATCACACGTCCAGACTTCAAACTTTACTATAAGGCTACAGTAATCAAAACAGCCTGGTATTGGTACAAGAACAGGCATACAGACCAATGGAACAGAATAGAGAGTCCAGAAGCAAAGCCTCAATTTCTCAACCAACTCAACTTTGACAAAGCTTCCAACACTGGGGAGAGAAGAATCTATTCAGTAAATGGTGCTGGGAAAACTGGCTGATCACATGCAGAAGATTGAAAAAGGACCCCTACCTATCACCATACACAAAAATTAACTCTAAATGCATCACAGACCTAACTATAAAACCTCAAACTATAAGGATCTTAGAAAATGCAGGAGAAACCCTTATGGAAATTGGAACTGGCAAACAATTCCTGATCAAAACTCCAAGTGCCCAAACCATAAGAGATAAGATAAACAAGTGGGACCTCATCAAACTGACAAGCTTCTGCAAAGCAAAAGAAACCATCAAGAGAGTGGAAGGACAGCCCACAGAATGGGAAAAATAATTGCCAACTGTATACCTGACGAAGACCTAACATCAAGGATCTACAAGGAGCTCAAACATGCCAAAGAGAAAGAAACAAACAGCCCCATTACAAAGTGGGCAAAATATATGAATAGACACTTCTCAAAAGAAGACACACGAGCAGCCAACAGATACATGAAAAAGTGCTCAGCCTCACTAATCATTAGAAATGCAAATCAAAACCACATTGATACCACCTAACCCCATTAAGAATAGCCATCATTAATAAAATAAACAACAGATGATGGCTAGGATGCAGAGAAAAAGGAACACTTTACACTGCTGGTGGGATGCAAACTAATGCAACCTCTTTGGAAGACAGTGTGGTGATTTCTGAAAGAACTAGAAATTGACCTTCCATATGACCCAGCAATCCCCCTATTGGGAATATGCCTGGAGGAACTCAAGCCCTTCTACCAAAAAGATACCTGCATATGCATGTTTGTTGCAGCTCTACTCACAATAGCAAAAACATGGAATCAACCATGCTGCCATAGAAGCTGGGCTGGATTTTAAAAATGTGGTGCATACACAATGGAATATTATGCAGCCATAAAGAAGAACATATGAACTTTGCAGCAACTTGGATGGATTTAGAGTCTATCATACTCAGTGATTTATCACAGAAACAAAGAACAGAGTACCATAAGTGGACCTTTAACAATTATCATAGTACTATAAGAAAGGGATTGGCAGTAGTGAGAAACTGCCATGGGGGAGGGCAGTGGGATTGGCAGTTGAGGGAAACTGCCAGGGGAGGAAGGGGCACATCTCATCAATAAGAGTACCTGCATAATAAACATTTGTATACCTAACCTTGAATTGTATCCCACATCTTTACAATAAAGGGAAAAAATAATTTATATGAGAGATTGAGTGCTTCCTTCTAATGAGACAGTTACTACCCCAAGCATTACTTTGTGTGCATGATCTTGTTTCATTTCCACACTATGCTTTAACATAGTTTTTTCCTTACTTAAATTATAAGGAAACTGAGACTCAGAAGTTCAAATGACTTGAAAAAAGTCACATGGTAAATGGTGGAGCCAGGATTTGAACCCATGCTGCAAGCCATGCTATTTTATAATATTCTGTACTGCCTTGCCATCCTTTGTAACCATTTTGAGGTTTCAGTCTTACCTTATATACTGTCTTTAGAGGGTGGGTGTGGGTATATGGAAATGGAGTAGAAGGACGAAGTGGCTGGTGTAGGATGTCTTCCTCCGCTCCGTGTCTGGTCCTCTGAATCCTGTATTCTCATGTATCTTCCAGGACACTGTCCGTCATTGTGTAGTACCTCTCCATCAGCTATGTCGCTCAATGTACAATGTGTGCAAATCTCTCTTATTTACAGGAAGTTCTCCAAGACACGACATTTCCTTTAAATTACCACCTAATCTGATAGCTACTAACCACAAGTAACAAGTGAGTATTTGAAATGCAGCCAATGTAACTGGAATTGCATTTTATATTTAATTTTAATTTTAAATTTAAAAACTAAAACAGTGTAAAATATCTGTCCATTAAACACAGCTTTACCAGTTTGGTGAAACTACATTTTTACTTTAACCATTACATCTTATATGACTGTATTGAGTGCATGTGTTGAGTGCGTGTGTCATATAAACACATCACCTATCTAGTCTGTCAATGGATTGATTCCACTTTAATTACTTTTTACATGCACCAGTGGAACACTATAATGTGTTTATTCAAATATTTTATTCAGCTAGTACAAGTTACAGAGATACGTATATGAATCATAATTGATAATTAAACAGAAATATTTTAATTATAATATTTTAAAATTATTTATCTGGTTTTCTATCTTATTGCATTAGTCAGGGTTCCCCAAAGAAACAGAACCAACAGAAGATATATATACATATATATATATGTATATATATATATTAGAGGCTTATTGTAAGGAATTGACTCATGTGACTATGGTGACCACAAAGTCCCAGAATCTACAGTGGGCAGGCTGGAGACTCAGAAGAGCTGGTGTGTAGTTTCAGTTGAGTTTGAAGGTCTAAGAACAAGAAAACCCATGCTGTAAGTGGCACATTGGCCACTTCTAAATAGTTCAGGCAGAAGTCTCTGGTCTTTACTGGTATGTACACAAAAGAGCAAACAGAATTCAACATAAATAAATAAGATCCCAGGAAATTGGGAATTCAACTGGGAATTTCTTCTGGCAATGTCACTCAATGACTGTCATCACAATTATTCTGGAGGATAACCTAGTAATAAGTAACATGAATTGCAGAGAGGATCACACATTTTGACCCAGCAGGAATTTATCTAAGGAAATAATCCCTAATAATTTTTTTAACCTACTTGTTCAAATATGTTTAAAGCAGAAATACTGAAAGTAGAGGAAATTGCAGGTAGCTTCAATGTTCAAGGGGAAGGTAAAGGTTAAATAAGCAGTTACAAACTCTCCACGAACTATTATGCAGTCTTCAAAAGTGATAACCTTGAAGCCATTCTGTTATGTACAAAAGTATATGTGACCTGGATGTTCATTTTCCTTTTAATTTCATGGACTCATTGTTTCAGATATATGACATATGAACCAAAAACAAGGCATCTCTACATTTCCTCAAAATCATCCTATTATTCTGAAAGCATTATTGAGCAACATAGAATTTCCTGACAGTCCTGTAGAAATTAAGACTGAAAGTTCTCTTATCCAATTTGTATTCTCATATTTCATTCTCTACCCTCGAGAGACCCACTGACACAACAGCTTACCGTGTACCTTCCAGACCTTTCATGCGTATACAAACAACAACAATAATGAATACAAACATATATCTTTTTCTTTGTGCACAAATTGGCTCACATTATACGTAGTATTTTGTAACTTGCTTTTTTCATGTAGTAATAATGATATAATAATATATCACGGAAACTTCTGTATATCTTTTTTTTTTTTTTGAGTTGGAGTCTCACTCTGTCACCCAGACTGGAGTGCAGTGGCACGCTCCCGGCCACCACAGCCTTGACCTGCTGGGTTCTGGTGATCCTTCCGCCTCAGCCTTCCATGTAGCCAGAATTACAGGCATGCGCTACCACGCCCGGCTGGTTTTTTGAATTTTTTAATGTATCAGCAATGCTATAGAACATCACATTGACTCACTGCAACCATGGTAACATCCTGATCAGGCAGGATGAATAAAAGGTACTGTGCAAGTTGGAGGCCTTAGGGAGACACATGTCCTCCTGAGAATGGAAAATAAACCCTACAAAGACCCAGGGACCTGCCAATTTAGGTTTTCGGGGGTCTAGTGGACAGAGGTATATTGATACATGCCCTCCAAAGTAAAGGCAAATTGTGTATCTGCATCCCTTAACACAAAGAAGGGAGTGCAGTGCCTGAGACCATTTATGAATTCCGAAAGCAACATATTTTACGTCTGGAAATATGACTTATGCCTAGGAGGCTGGAGAGTCTTAAAACTGGTCCACCAGAGCTTCTTCCCAGAAGAAAAAGTGCTGGTAGTGAGTGCACAGGGACAAGAGAGAATTAAAAAGAAGATCCAGATAAATCTGAGGGAGGACACACCCAAGAAGTCTCAGAAAGCAAGCCACTTAATTCTTTTTGGAGGGAGCTCCCAAACCAGAATAGGTTCATAAAGACTCTTAAAAAAAAATTTTTTTTTTGAGAGAGGGACTTTCTCTGTCAACCAGGAGACAGAGCAGTACTGTAGAACATCACATTGCCAAGAGTGCCGTGGTACAATCTTAGCTCACTGCAGCCTCAAATTCCTGAGCTCAAGTAATCCTCCTGCTTCAGCCTCCTAAGTAGCTAAGATTACAGTCATGTACCACCATGCCTGGCTAATTTTTAATTTTTTTGTAGAGATGGGGTCCTGCTATGTTGCCCAGTTGGTCTTGAACTCCTCACCTCAAGCACTTTTCCCACCTTGGTCTCCAGAGCACTGAGATTATAGGCATGAGCCACTGGGATCCTCACTTGATTTTTGAAAGTGACATTTATTCACCACATTCATTCAAGTGAGGGTCTTATGGAGTTAGAAAAGCTACCCTGAATCATGCCTCCTTCTGAAAGATAAGGTAACTAATTTCACATAAAAGGAGCAGAAGAAATGTATATCAACAAAATCCTATACAAATTAGTTATAAGGAAAAAGATAACAAAGAGCAAAATAATATCCATACAGTCAAAGAGAACATGGCAGAAAGACTTGTTCACAGAGTAGATCAAAATTATAGCCTTCTATTTCAAAATGAGCTAAAAGGCAATAAGAAAATTATACAAAAGGTGAAAAAAATGACATCAGTCAGACTTTTTTTTTTTTTTTGCAAGCAGGATTTATTGAGAGGACAGAAAAGCTCCCACAGTGGGAGGGGACCCAAAGGGGCTACCCTAAATCAGAATTAAAAAAAAAAAACTTAGAATGTGGTGACAGAACCAAGGAAAGAACAAGAAATAAGGAATAAATAATTAGTTTCCTTAAGTGAAAACTAATGTAAAAGGAACACAAGCACAATTTTCTTAAAAGAGAAATAGAAAGTGGAAAAGGGAAACATTCTTAAAGTTCAAAAAAAAAGGAAGAAATATGTTAAAAAATAGGGGATACTAATAAATACTGAAGATATAAAATATGGCAAAGAAGATGAAATATGACTAATAGGAGTCCCAAGAGAAAAATACCAAAGCCAGGGAGTAGAACAAATACCACAAATTATAATTCAAGAAAGCTTTATGAAATAGAAAAAGAATTAAAATTCTCTATTAAAGAAAATACATTGCATACTTGAGAATATTGACCCAGGATGTCCATCACTAAGACACAGTATAGTAAAATTGCAGACATTTAGAGAAAAAGCAAAAGAAAATCCTTTGGGCATCTAGCCAAAAAGATCATGTTACTTATAAGGGAAAGAAACTTAGAGTATCACAGATTTTTTAAAACCACCACTTTATTATAGAATAAAATGGAGTCACATTTTAAATACTCAAGGAAAGATAACAAGAGCCAAGGATTTTATATCCAGGAAAGCTGAATTTCAAGTATGAAGGGCATAGACAATCTGTTTTAAACTTGTGAGAATTTTGAGAATATTATATTCATGAGACAGTGATCAATCTAGTAGAAATAAGCATCTTACTGCCCAGATTGTGATCTTGAAATGCCATTTACTTCTGAAAAAACTCAGGGAAGCTTTCAATTCAGGGACATATGATGAGACGAGTTTTGCTTAGCTAAATCAATGACAAGATTTTTTTTCAAAGGAGTTATGGAAGGAAGTGGACACCACAACACATAGAGCCCATGATATGTAAGTGGTTCTGTTAGGCGATGGCTAGAAAAATGATGAGATAATGATTTGGTTTAATACAAGGGGGACCTCCAAAAAACTAAAATTTAGTGATAAAAAATTGTGCCTTTATTCTTACGTTTGAACTTCAGTCACCTTCGAAGTACTCTCTGTTTGATGCAATATGCCTATTGACATGCTTTTTTCCACTGCTCAAAACAGGTTTGGAACTTGTCAATTTTGATGCCTGTTAGTGCTTCTGCCACTTTTTGTTTCACCTCCTCCACATCAACACGACGTTTCCCTTTGAGGACTTTTTTCACCAGGGAAGCAAGCAGAAGTTTCTTGGCATGAGATTGGGTGAATAGGGAAGGTGGGGCATGGTGGTCATGCCATTTTGGGTCAAAAACGGGTGAACACTCAACATGGGGTGGTTAGGTGCATTGTCACGGTGGAAGCATCAGTCACCTGATGGCCACAAAAAAATTCACTGAAGCCGAATGCAGCCTCTCACGATGCTAGTTGGTGCACTTATGTTGGTGCATCCCTAGAACACTTACCTAGCAGAGAAAGCTGTACTACAAGGAGCCTGCCCTCCAAAAGATAATTTGGTTTTTGTTTTGTTTTTTTGGTTCCCCTCGTATAGCAATCTCAGCATTTTGATTTGTTTGGTCACTAACGACGTGCAAGCATGCCCTAGGTGCCTTAAATCTGGGATTTTATTTGGAATCAAGTTGCTTGCTTTCTGAGATTTCTTGGGTGTTCCTCTTTCCTCCTGGAATCATCTTTCTGATTAGGGTGGTCCTCAGTATGGAGTAAGGAAGTTTTTTGTTTGGCTCTGAAAAGGAGAGAGGGATCAACATATATTAGGCTGAAAAGTTACCTTTGAAAATGGAGAAAATGCTTAGATATAGCTTAACAGTTGAAGAATTATCTGGAATATCTTGCAAACAACATCAATAAAGGTAACTGCAGAATGTGTAAACTACATTTATTTAGTATTTGTTTGTTGATTCATTTATTTTGAGTTGGAGTCTCACTCTGTCGTCCAGGTTGGAGTGCAGTGGCATGCTTACGGCCACAGCAGCCTCTACTTGCTGGGCTCAGGCGACCCTTCTGCCTCAGCCTTCCAAGTAGCTGAAACTGCAAGAATATGCCACCATGCCCAGCTATTTTTTTGAAATTTATTGTAGAGGGGAGGCTCACCAAGTTGTCCAGGCTGGTGTCAAACCCCTGGGCTCAGACAATCCTCTCTTCTTTACCTCTCTAAGCCCTGAGCCAGCAATCACAGGCTTGAGCCACTGAGCCCAGCAATCACATGCTTTTAAAGACAGTTGTCTGCTCACATTCTCTTAAATGTTATTCCAAGGTGTTTGGCCCAGAGCCTAGCTGGGATCTTTGGGGAGAGTGGCACAGACAACGTGGGAAGGAAGGAGAAAAAAGCTGCCATCCAGGTAAAGATGAGACCTCAGTTTAAAGGTCAGTTTTGTGGCTGATCACTTGCAGAAGATTGAAACAGGACCCCTACTTATCACCATACACAAAAATTAACTCTAATTGGATCAAAGACCTAAACATTAAAACCTCAAACTAGAAGAATCTTAAAAAATGCAAGAGAAGCTGGGTTTGGTGGCTCAGCCTGTAATCCGGCACCTTTGGGAGGCTGAGGTGAGTAGATTGCCTGAGCCTGTGGGTTCGAGACCCTCCTGGGCAGGCGAGACCTCATCTCTACAATAAAATCAAAAAATTAGCCGGGCATGGTAGCGCGCACCTCTAATTCCGGCTACTCGGAAGGCTGAGGTGGAAGGATCGCCGGAGCCCAGCAGGTCGAGGCTCCGCACTCCAGTCTGGGAGACAGAGTGAGACTCCAACTCAAACACACACACACACACACACACACACACACACACACACACACACACACACACAAAATGCAAGAGACACCCTTGTGGAAATTGGAACTGGCAACCAATTCCTGATCAAAACCCCAAGTGCCCATACCATAAGAGATAAGATAGACAAGTTGAAACTCATCAAACTGACAGTCTTTTGCAAAGCAAAAGAAACCATCAAGAGACCGGGGAGACAGCCCACAGAATGGGAAAAAAATATTTGCTAACTATATGTCTGACAAAGGCCTAACACATAGTATCTACAAAGAACTCAAACATGCCAAAAAGAAAAAAAACAAAACAAACAGCCCCATTACAAAGTGGGCAAAAATATATGATAGACACTTCTCAAAAGAAGACATATGAGCAGCCAACAGATACATGAAAAAATGCTCAGCCTCACTAGTCATCAAGGAAATGCAAATTAAAACTACACTGAGATACCACCTAACTCCAGTCAGGATGGCCATCATCAGTAACTCAAAAAACAACAGATGCTGGAGAGGATGTGGTGAAAAGGGAACACTTATACTGTGTTGGTGGGAACGTAAACTAGTACAGCCTCTGTGGAAAACAGTGTGGCAACTCCTAAAAGATCTAAAAATTGACCTTCCATACGACCCCACAACCTCCTACTGGGAATATATCCGAAAGAACTCAAATCACTCTATGAAAAAGATAACTGCACACGTATGTTTATTGCAGCATTGTTCACAGTAGCAAGAACATGGAACCTCGTGCTGCCCATCAAAAGAGGACTAGATTAAAAAATGTGGTACATATACATGATAGAATATTACACAGCCTTAAAGAAGGACAAAATCACGAACTTCACAGCAACCTGGAGGCTTACAGTCTATAATACTGAGTAATGTATCACAGAAACAAAGAACTGAGTATCACATATTCTCACTCATAAGCGCACCTTGAACAATTATTGTACCACTATAAGAAAAGGATTGGCAGTAGCGGGAAACTGTGGGGGGCGGGGAGGGGACTGGCAGTAGTGGAAATTTGCTGGGGGGCACACCTCATCAACAAGGGTACCTGCATAATGAACATGTGTATACTTAACCCTGAACTGTACCCCACATCTTTAAAATAAAAATAAATAAAATAAAGGTCAGTCTTGGACAGTTGTGCTCAGGTGAAATCAGGAAGGAGCTGCTGAGAGCAAGAATGAGAGGGTTTCACTCTTCCATCAGTTCTAGCACAGTCTGGTCCAGCATTTTTTTGCGTTTAGAGGTGCTTCTTCTTGGTGCATTTCAATTCTGCTTCTAAGCCATCATCTTTTCCAGTGTGGCTATATATCTCTCAGCAAGCTCAACCCTAGTCTCTGCCTCCTTGGATTTACTATTAGAACTCTTGGTCTCTTCCTCGTGTGCCTTCCTTTGGGAGTGCTGGTTGTCGGCAGCACTCAGACACTTCAGATTCTGGTTTATCAGTCTGATCTGTTTATCCCTCTCTCAACAACAGCACTTTGTCATTCCAAGTCCTACACAACCACCAACAACCTGTAGTTCCCCTCTACCTCACTGTAATGTGCTTAGCTTCTGTGGGTTAGATTTCCTGCAACTCTGCCTTCTTTCTTTTTATCAAGAGCTCGGTTGCAATAACCTTCAAACTTCTCTCCTCAGCAGTGTTCTGAGCCTCGTCTAGGTTTTGGAGGATAGTAGACAGACAATAGTGAGATCTCAAGTTAGAATTTTTAAATGACATGTTATTTAATAAGCAAATCAATATTTTTATTCTGAAAAGCTTTCCCTTGAGAAACTACAACGATATCCCAGGGATTCTGCTACTGTTTAACTTTTTTTTCTTCTTATGAATCCAAAGCACATTCTGAATTTTTTTTGGTGTGTGGCGATCTTTGAATGGTAAAAGGTCATCATTTGTGGGCAGGCATAAAAACGATCAGTTATTATGACCCCAAGTATAAGGTAAATAAAGTTGAGCAAATGAATCACATGCACAACTGAGATATAAACAACAAAATGAGACTTACTGTATTAAATGTGTGCAACTCTGCCTTTAGACTTGGGTAAGAAGAGACTCTATATCAGGTCCATGATTTCGAGGGTTCTGTATATCTCACAAGCACACTCAAAACTAAGGAGCACGTGGAGCCTCTATCACTCAGGATCCAGTGCGCAGTCCTTGCACAGAATAATTCCTAACCTTAAAACATCTGCTCACATGATTAACACTGATCAGGCCCCAGGGAAAAAACTTCTGAACAGTTCTTCCACAATAGCCTTGGTATCCCTGCAACAAAAGACAACTATGTCTGAATACTGAGAGGTTATTCCTCTGCTGAGTCTGGTGGTTTTGAGCAGCAGAAGTGTTCAAAAGACAAACTGAGAGAAAAGATAAATTAAAGAACTAGTCAAACATCTTTCTCAGAGCACTGAATGCAATAGCTTCTTGCTTAAGGAAGTATGATTTCCCATTAGTGTCTAGCATCTACTTTCACTCACCTCTTCGTATTACAATTTGTGATTGAGAAGGCCATTAACAAGAACTGCACAGAGTGGGTGAGAAATGTCTCAAAATATTAAGCAAGTCATATCACTCTTACATATACATAGGTCTAGATGTAACATGTATGAAGTATGATGCTAAGTCTTTACATTAGCACCTAAAGTAGTCCCTCCCTATTGGGTTGGGTACTTCCCAAGTTCCCCAGCGGAGGCTTGAAACCACAAATAGTACCCTAGCCAAGAAATGTCAAGGTTACATTTTCAGTTAAAGGCAGCACTTTATGGCTTCTTTTTGGTGTATCCAAATTGCCAGCATCACTACTCTTGTGCTTTAAGGTCATTATTAAGTAAAATAAACGCTATTAAAACACCGTTATGTTGGGTTAGTTGTTCTGATAACTGAGATGGTTACTGAGTGACTCATGAGTGGGTAGAATGTACGGAGTGGATATGCTGGGCAAAAGCATGATTCATGTCCTAGATGAGATGGAGATTTCATTATCCTACTCAAAATGGGGCACCATTTAAAGTGTATGAACTGCTTATTTGTAGAATTTTCCACTTAATATTTTTGGACTGTGGTTGACCCCGTGTATCTGAAATCTCAGAAAGTAAGACCTCAGTAAGTGAAACCGCAGGTAAGTGGGGTCTACATTGAATACCAGAATCATGAAACATCATGAAAGATGCTTAGATTATTTCCAGTTTGGGGTTGCTATGAATAAAGCTTTACAAACATTCATGTACAGGTTTCTGAGTAAACATAAATTTCTATTTCTCTGGCATAGATGACCAAGTACAGAACTGCTGGGTTGTAAGGTAAGTGTGTGCTTCATTTTATAAGATGCTGTCAAACTATTTTCCGGAGTGGCTGGACCATCTTATCATCCACTAGCAATGAATGAATAATGAACGAAGCCAAAATATTCCTCTCTAAAATGCTGGGGACTGTTGAGCTAAAGAAGATTAACATACAGGGGGACGGGCAACCCTTTCAGATCCCCTTCCACTGTGAGAGGTTTTCTGTTCTCTTAATAAATCCTGCTTTCAAAAAAAAAAAAAATACAGGAGGACACTCTGCCCTTCCCTCTGCTTGCCTGATGGTGGGACAGCAATTCACAGAGACAAAGGTCTTCCTGCTGGTCTCTCTGCCTTTCCTGCTTAAGGTAGGTAGGCCCCTTTACAGCACCTGCTTATCAGTTCAGAGACGAAACCCAGGGGATCTAGAAGCAGACTTTACTTTTTCCATAAATTTACCTTCCCATGTTTCCCTGTGTTTTGGAAACCTGAAGATATTCTCTTCTTTATGTGTCACTATATAGGACTCATGGCTCTTTGTTACACTACTATTTAAGCAAGTAAATACTCCTAGGCTACTGTCTGGAGAAATATTTTGAACTGAAGCCTCTTTCGTATGTTGGGTACAGCACACGTTAATAAACTTCTGCTGTCTTTTCTCTTGTTAGTATGAGTTTTGCTTTCAGGAAAATGTCTCAACAAAGAACTGTGAGAGAAAGAAAAGAAATTATATTTTATTTTCTACAATAATCTAGTTTTTCCTCATCTCACCAGCATTTGGTGGTGTCATTATTTTTTGTTTTAGTCATTCTGATAGGTGCAAGGTCTGACAATTAAGTTCGCAAACTTGCTACTGTGTGCTTATGTTGGCAGCACCGTACAAACAACTTCATCAAGTTTCATAGTCTTGGTATATCAGTATTTCACAGTTATGTTTGTGTCGATATGTGGGGATGTCTTGCTGAGTGGCATTCACTATTGTTATTGCATGTTTTTGTGTGCCATTTTGATAATGTCAGAGCTTGAATTAGAGCAATGAACAAACTTTTCATTTCTTGTTAAACGTGGCAAGATTGGAAGTGACATCAGGGGCATGTTAGTCCAAGTTTATGGGGATAATTCCAAGAAGAAAATGGCAGTGTACAAATGGATTAAATGTTTTTCTGAGGGGACAGAAAGCATCACTGATGAAGAGAGGTCAGGACTGCCAGTAACGAGCAGAACTGACGAAAACATTGCAAAAATTCATCAAAATGTGCACCAAAATCGTTGGCTGACTGTGAGAAGCAAAGTAGACCAAATAAACATTTGATAAGCAGGAAAATGTTAATGAAAAATCTTGGCATGAGAAAAGTGTGTGCAAAAATGATCCTGAAGGAACTCTTGCATCACAACAATGCGCCAGCTCACACAGCACTGCCTGGGAAGGAATTTTTAGCCAGTAGATACATAACTGAATTGGAACTCTCTCCCTACTCACTTGATCTGGCCCCCAATGACTTTTTTCTCTACCCAAAGATAAAGGAAATATTGAAAGGAAGACATTTTTGATGACATTCAATATAACAAGGGTAATAAGACAACAGCCATTCTAGTAAAAGAGTTTCAAAATTGCTTTGATGGGTGGACTGGTATCGGTGCATAGCTTCCCGAGAGTAGTACTTCAAAGGTGACCATAATGATATTCGGCAATGAAGTGTAGTATCTTTTCTAGAATGAGTTTGCGAACTTTACTGGCAGACCCCGTATGTAGTGATAGCTCATTGTGGTTTTAATTTGCAGTTCTCTAATCACTAATGATCCTGAACCTCACTTTGTGAGCTTATTTGTCATCTGCATATCCTCTTTGGTGAAATGTCTCTTCATGACTTTTGCCCATTTTCTAACTGGATTATTTGCTTTCTTCCTATGGGTTTTGAGAGTTCTCATATTTTCAAGATACAGCTCTTGCGTTGGATATGTGGTGAGAAATAAGAATAAAACCCTAAGCCCCCCAACTGATTGAACGAATCCCCTCTTGGCCAAGCAGAGAATCCTTGAAAACTGAGTTCCGCCAGGCTCCGTGGCTCAGCCTGTAATCCCGCGCCTTTGGGAGGCTGAGGTGAGTGGATTGCCTGAGCCCGCGGGTTCGAGACCCGCCTGGGCTGCGAGACCTCATCTCTACAATTAAAAAAAAAAAAAAAATCAGCTGGGCGTGGCAGCGCATGCCTGTAGTTCTGGCTACTCGGAAGGTTGAGGCGGAAGGATCACTGGAGCCCAGCAGGTCGAGGCTGCGGTGGCCGGGAGCGGCCACTGCACTCCAGGTTGGGCGACCGAGTGAGACTCCAACTCAAGAAAAATAAAAAATAAAAAAAAAGAAAACTGAGTTCCTTCAATGACAAGATGGGAGGTCAAACATATCTCTTTGTGTCCCCTCCCTTGCTAACTGCCTGTAGGCTTTCTCTCCTAAGGTTTAAGCAGCAGTCTTTCTGAAAAACTCACTCCACCACTGATTTCAATCGCCCTCACGACTACCCTTCCCTTTTGCAGTAGGTATACAACCACCAGCCAGTATTCCTTCCTGATGAGAGATCACCAACCATGGAGTGGTTCTGGCTAGTCAATGGAGGATGCACTGTGTGGATTTTCACGTCTTCTGCGTCACCTTTTGATGTCCAAGGACTAAAAACTCCATCTTCAGGTCATGCTAATGCCACCACCAATTTTTGAAGATGGGATTCATGGAGAAGCATGAAGTTCAGTTGACCATGAGCATGTCTCTCCTTTTATAAATGTTTATGATTCTTCATATATATTCGGTCACCCCATTCAGCATAAATACCTGTCTTATTCTTCTGACCCTCAAAGTGCCTGTTTCTGGCTTCCAGCCAGAAGCTATACTTCCTAGCCTGTCGGAATAGCCACCCTGCAGGCTGCAACCCTTTATGAGAAATAAAGCTCTCATTTCCAAATTTAGGAACTTTGTCATTCTGCAGCTTAACAGTGGTTTGCAAATATCATCTCTCACTCTGCAGCCTGTCTTTTTATCCTCTTATGAGGAGTTTTCACAGAACAATTTTTTTTTATTTCAATGAAATCCAATTGTTCAGTTTTTCCTTTTATGGATCATGCTTCTGGCATTGAGTCTAAGAACTCTTTACCTATTCCTCTGTGATATTGTAAAATAATAAGAAATATATGTTTGGTCTTTGTCCCTGGTTCCTGGCACAGTGCTCCTAAACCTTTGTAATTTCCTGCGTGATAGAAATGATAGGAACATCTTTTGTTATAATATTTGGTCTCTGTTCCAGGATTCTGACACCAGAGTTTCTAAAATCCTTGAAATTTCCTGAGTGATGGGAATAAAAGGAGCATCATTGGTTATTCATAATAAGCCCTTTTCAATAACACCTGAGCTTATGCTAATGAGGTGACTCTTGGACGGCCCCTTGGCAGCTTCAGGATGGGGCTGGTTGTCAGAGGAACCAACCGTGTGACTAGAGGTTTGTAACTTTCAACTCCACTCCCTCAATCACAAGGGAGATGAGAGGGGCTGGAGATTGAGCTACCTGCCAATGGCTGATGATTTGATCAATTATGGCTTCTGTTAAATTAAGTGTAGCCCAAAGCTGCCTCCTTGCGTATTTTGGTTCCGACCTAGAGGTTTTTCCATAGATGCTAACTTAGCTAGATGTGTAAGCAGACTGTAATATACTCTTGTGCCAATCACTGAGTTTCAGGAACCAATTATTCAAATCGAGTTCAAATAAGGTGAACACCAAGCTGTAACCAATCTGGCTGTTTCTGTACCCCATTCCTGTTTTCTGCACATCACTCTCCTTTTTTCTCTCCATAAATCTTCTTCCAACACATGGCTGCATTGGCATCTCTGAGCCTACCCTGGTTTGGAAGGCTGCCTGATTTGCGAATGGTTCTTTGCTTAATTAGTTCTGTTAAATTGAATTGTCTTAGGTTTTGTTCTTTTATCACTACATAATGGAATCTCCATAAAAACCCTAAACTATGGGGTTCAAAGAGCTTCTAGGTTGGTGAATACATCTCTTCACCAGGAGGGTGGTGCATCCCAACTCCACAGGGACAGACGCTACTATGCTGGGGACCCTTCTGGACCCTGTCTTGTGTACCTCATTATCTGGACATTCATTTATATCCTTTATAATATCCTTTGTAACAAACTGGTAATGGTAAATAAAGCATTTTCATAAATTCTGTGAGCCATTCTAGCAAATTATAGAACTCAAGGAGGGGCTCATGGGAACCTGATTTATAGCCAGTCAGAAGTGCAGCAGACCCAGGACTTGCAATTGGCGTCTGTTAAACAAAATCATGTTTTGGACCAGGTTCCTCCACTAGGCTCCAACACACCAGACTAAAATGGAGTCACTTGTACTGAAATTCCATGTCAACAAATCAAAACTAAGTTGCTCATCTGAACTTTGTAGAAATCAGGAAAGAGATAACAGCCAAATTTCCAAATAGGCCTGTTTCTGTAGGCATGATGATAAAGTTCCCTCTGCTTTAATCCTTACCAAAAAAATAAAATAAAAATAACCTGATGTAAACCAATTGCAGTAAGTCCCCTACATATGAAACTTCAAGTTGCAAACTTTCAAAGATGTGAATGTACATTTGCATGTCTAATCACATAAGTTAGTTTACATGTCTGGTGTATATAGTCACACGTATGCATCCTCTACAAGTGGTTGTGCTTTTGTACTATACAGAGTAGAGTAGTATAGTATCTTTATTTCAAGCCCAGGATGTTTAGAAGCAAGTGTAAAAGCAGTGGTGATATAGCTGATACTGTATAGCCAATTGTGTTAGTTGGGTACCTAAGCTAACTTTGATGGACTTAATGAACAAATTGAACTTACAAATGTGCCGTCAGAACAGAACTCATTCGTATAAGAGACTTAATGTAGTTACTTTTCTATTTTTCTGCTTCTCTGTTCCCATCTTCCAAAGCAAAACAAAACTACTACATCATTGCTTGGTGGGAGTTCTCATTCTATTTGATAAAATAAAGCTTGCCAGCCATGAATTGCAAACAAAAATCAATTAGTTCTATAACTAAATTGGTTGTAATTTTGTCTTTTGATACATCTAAATTGGGAGCAGTTTTGTGAGACTGAGCCCTTTATCTGTGGGGTTTAGCGCTAACTCTGGGTTGTTAGTGTTGAATGGAAACGTTGGACATCCAATTGGTGTCCTGAGAGCTGGAGAACTAGTTGTGTAAAAAAAATTCACACAGTGTCAGAAGTGTTGTGTGAGTACAACTGGATCATACATTAGGTCCTGAAGATGATCTCCTTTTTTTCTTTCAAGATTTTTAGTTTTATATTTTGTACTGAGATCTGTGATTCATTTTCAGTTAGTTTTTGTATAAGGTGTGAGGTCTAGTCTGTGGTTCATTTTTTGCCCATGCACATCCAGTTGCTACCGCACCATTTACTGAAAAGTCTATCTTTTTATAATTGAATTGTTCTTGCATCTTTGTAAAAATTCGGTGCCATTGTATTGTATATTTTCAAATAGTTAGAAGATTGGGTTTTGAATGTTCCCAACATAAGTGACAAGCGTTTGAAGTGATAGATATGATAATTACCCCAATTTGGTCATTATACATTGTATATGTGTATCAAAATAGCACACTATGCCCCATACATAGGAGGGGGGACCAAAAAAACCCAGAATTTGTTTTTTAAAAGTTGTGAGCCGGGCTCGGTGGCTCAACCTATAATCCCGCGCCTTTGGGAGGCTGAGGAGAGTATATTGCCTGAGCCAGTGGATTTGAGACCCGCCTGCGCAACTTGGCGAGACCTCATCTCTATAATAAATCAAAATGAGCCGGGCATGGTAGTGCCCTCCTGTAGTTCTAGCTACTTGGATGGCTGAGGTGGAAGGATCGCCGGAGCCCAGCAGGTCAAGGCTGTGGTGGCCGGGAGGGTCACTGCACTCCAGTCTGGGCGACAGAGTGAGACTCCAACTCAAAAAAAAAAACTTGTGTACTGCCAGGTTCGGTGGCTCAGCCTGTAATCCCGTGCCTTTGGGAGGCTGAGGTGAGTGAATTGCCTGAGCCCGTGGGTTTGGGACCCGCCTGGGCAACTTGGCGAGACCTCATCTCCACAATAAATCAAAAATTAGCTGGGAGTGGTAGCGCGCGCCTGTAGTTCCAGCTACTTGGAAGGCTGAGGTGGAAGGATCGCCGGAGCCCAGCAGGTCGAGGCTACGGTGGCTGGGAGGCCACTGCACTCCAGTCTGGGCGACAGAGTGAGACTCCAACTCAAAAAAAAAAAAAAATTGTGTACTTATTCTTACATGTTTAAACTTCAGTCACCTTCAAAGTACTCTCCATTTGATGCAATACAGCTATCGAGACACGTTTTTCCATTGCTAAAAACAGTTTTTGAACTCATCAATTTTGATGTCTTTTAGTGTTTCTGCCGTTTTTGGTTTCACCTTTTCTAAATTGACACAACGTTTCCCTTTGAGGACTTTTTTTATCTGGAGAAACAAACAAAAAAGTTGCTTGGGGTGAGATCAGGTGAATAGAGAGAGTGGGACATGTGGGTCATGCCATTTTTTGATCAGAAACTGCTGAACACTCAGTGCGGTATGCAGGTACACTAGTAAATCATCCATCATGATATAGGCAAACACACTGAAAAAAATCTCTTAAAAAAAAAAAATTTTGCCCAGGCACGGTGGCTCAAGTCTGGAATCCCAGCACTTTGGGAGGTTGAGGCAAGAGGATTGCTTGAGCCCAGGGGTTCGAGACCAGCCTGGGCAACATGTCGAGACCTCATCTCTACAATAAATAAAAAATTAGCCACATGCCGGGCTTGGTGGCTCAGCCTGTAATCCCACGCCTTTGGGAGGCTGAGGTGAGTGGATTGCCTGAGCCCGCGGGTTCGAGACCCGCCTGGGCAGTGAGACCTCATCTCTACAGTAAATCAAAAAATCAGCGGGCGTGGTAGCGCATGCCTGTAATTCCGGCTACTCGGAAGGCTGAGGTGGAAGGATTGCCAAAGCCCAGCAGGTCGAGGCTGCGGTGGCCAGGAGCGGCCGCTGCACTCCAGTCTGGGAGACAGAGTGAGACTCCAACTCAAAAAAAAAAAAAAAAAAAAAATTAGCCACACATGATAGCGCTCGCCTGTAATTCCGGCTACTTGGAAGCCTGAGGTGGAAGGATCTCTGGAGCCCAGCAGGTCGACACTGGGGTGACCATGAGCAAGCCGCTGCAGTCTAACTTGGGTGATGGAGTGAGACTCCAATTCGAAAAAAAAATTTTTGCTGAAGTGGAACGCAGCCTCTTACAACACTAGCTGGTATACTGATGCTGACGGGTTCTTAGAACACCCAGCTAGCAGAGGAAGCCTGTGCTACAAGGGGCTCACCCTTCAAAAAATAATTACGGGGTTTTTTTTTGGTTCCTCTAGTATTATGTGTCAAGTAAAAATAATAATGAAAAAATCATTTGGGCATATTTGTGTGGATCTCACTCAAAGGTTCTCTTTTCTGTTCCATCAATCTATATGTCATCCAAAAGACTACCAGGATGGCTAAATGATAGAAAAGAGCTTCACTGGTGACATTGGTTTGCAAAGTAGTGCGTGCTGAATGTGCTCTCTTTTAAGAGGGAAAGGGCTGGTTGGGTTTTATATCTCACAAGGCTTGTGTCACACAATAGAGTCATACATAGTCTGCAGGTTTTGGGGGAAAAGTCATACATATTTATGAGGAGAGCTGAGTGCTTATGCAATGTGTAAACATATATATAACATACCTCCCGTGTTCATTTTGGGGTAGAGTTTAGCATTAAAATAAGGTAGAATTTGGCTCTTTACATGAAAAGTTTAACTATAGGACACAAAGACATTATGTGTGCAACATCTATAAGGCCTGCAGTTAATGTTCGGAAAAGAACGTTTGTCAGACTGGTCCTCTGTCCAGTCAGAGCTGTAGTGGTCTGGGTTTTAATTCAGCTCCTATTAGAAAGTTTAGTAAGGATGTACTTTTTCTTACAGGCATAGGGATTTTAAAATTTGCCATGCCAGCCAGGCCCTGAACCCTCGACCCATATATAACTTCTGTTTCCTTAACCTTGGGGTCAATCTTAGTTTATAAAGGGATGTCCATTTTTGGTTTCTCAGATCACATATGTATCTATACTCCCATGAGTACCACACTGTCTTGATTACTGTAACTATGAAAACCTTAATATATCAGTTGGAGTGATTCCTTCTGTTAGTGAAAGAACATAGGCATCAGTAATAACTCTGCACTCGTTAAGGACCAAGAGATTTATTAAAGCGGTGGCTACAGGGAAAAAGAAAAAGGGTCTGCGGGGTTGGGAAGGGAGAGAGAGAGAGAGAGAGAGACAGAGACAGAGCTGTATTTATGGGCTTGGCAGGGGCTGGCCAGTGCTGTGCTTGGGCCTGGCAGGGGCTGGCCAGTGCCGTGCTTGGGTTTTATTGGAGGAGATTATGAGGTAGTATTCCTATAGGGAGACATTATTCACACGCAGGTTTAAACATCGCGCGCACGCGAAACTGTATGGGGAGAAGCCGGAGCTTAGGGCCTTTGTTTTCTTTGTTTGGTTCTATATAGTGTTTAGCGCCATCTCGGGAGATGCCCTTCTGACTGTTCCCTGCGCCCTTCTGTTAGGGTATGGCAGGGTGAGGGTGAAGAGGCGCACAGCACTGCTAGGGTCAGCAAGTTGGAGGTGCCACACTGGGAACCCAGAGATCCAAGTAAATGCAAAGAATTGTGACACACAGAAAGGTTAAGAACGAAAAGTTTATTTAAAAGTAAATTAGAGAGAGAAAGAGAGGGAAGAAAGAAGATTCACTCCCAAGGTGGGCGAGGGGGACCAAAGCCAGGAAGCATGGCGATAGCCATGGCTCAAAGAGCACAAGGCCACACCAGAGTCTAGCAAGGTAATGGCCGCTGGTTGCTTGTGGTTGAGTCCTTTTGACCATTCCCTTGATGGAGGAAGATCATTAAGGTGATTGGGTGGTGGTCTGCTTTCACTTCATCACTAAGGGGAAGGCAAGCACAGATACTGATGATGTCAGGTGATGGACAGCAGGCAGATGGGTGGGTTAGTCACATGATTGCTGCGAGGGTGGGGCTTATTCATGTCATGTAGGTCACAAGGCCTGATTAGGTTAACCCTGGGGAGGGGGTTTCCCGCAAGAGATTTGTTAGACATTTGCAGTTCGCAAACTCCTTGACCAAAGGTGGGGTGGTCATATTATTACTTTTGTGGCTTTGACCAGCCAAAGGGTGACCTTTGACCTGCGGCCTTCACAGGGAACCTAAAAGTTTACTAGAGATTATTATGCTAAACCATGAATGGTTGGGCTGTCCTGGTCTTGCATCTAATGGAGATCTGCCTCGAGGGATGGGATAGGCTGCTGTTTGTCTGGCAGTAGAATGTCTGAATGCTTTCTAATGATTATGCTGAGACAAAAAGACTAAAGAATAAGCCAAGTTTCTTCTAGGTTTCTATCAGTACCTTTCACCTTCCATTTTATTCTTCTTTTTAAAAAACGTTCTTAACTCTTCTAGGTCCTTTGCCTTTCTTTCTTTCTTTCTTTTTTTTTTTGAGTTGGAGTCTCACTCTGTTGCCCAGACTGGAGTGCAGTGGCCGCTCCTGGCTACCGCAGCCTCGACTTGCTGGGCTCTGGCGATCCTTCTGCCTCAGCCTTCCAAGTAGCTGGAACTACAGGTGCACGCTACCACGCACGGCTAGTTTTTGATTTATTGTAGCGATGAGGTCTCACCGAGTTGCCCAGGCGGGTCTTGAACCCGCAGGCTCAGGCAATCCACTCACCTCAGTCTCCCAAAAGCATGGGATTACAGGCTGAGCCACCGAGCTCGGCTGCCTTTCTATACACATTTAGAATATGCTTGTCTATATTTTGCTGGGGATAACCCCAGGAGATTTTCATTTAATTGGTCTGGAATAGAGCCCTGGCACTACTATTTTTTAAAAGTTCCCCAGGTGATTCTGATGTATAGCCAAGGCTGTGAACTTTGGTATATGGCAAGACACACCTAAACAAAAATTGTTCTTGGAGAATAAATGACTCAAAGATTGAAAGTTTAAAGAATGGGTGGGATCTTATTAGAAAATGAAATTTAAAGAAGTAAAAAAGAGGAGAGACAGAAATTTCTCTCTGGCCCTGCAAAGTGGTCTCCATTAAATGCTTGTGCAAGTCGAAGGAACCTACCTAGGTTTGAAAATGTAGCTCAGCCTGTCTTGATGAAGCATCCAAAAAATGGGAAGAATTGGTCTCCAGCCACAGATTTCTTACTTGGCTCCAACACACAAAAGACTTAGGTATAGCCTTGGCCACACCTTTTAGAGACAAAATACTCTAGATAGGTGTGGTGCAATTTAATGAAGTGAAAGCATTTCTTCCTCTATGCAAATGATAATAAAAAGCAGTTTCAAATGTTAAAGGATTTTAAAAGGTGGGTCAGCTCGAGGAGAGTTTGAATCCCTAGCTACATTCAGAAACCCATCTGGAAAAAAAATCAATAATGGCAGATACAGTAATATATTTGTTGTTGTTTTGTTTTGTTTCCTTTTTTAAACTGAAAATTTTTTTAGCTGTATTCAGTGTGCATCCATATGGCTACTTTTCTTATAATTTACCTAAAAATTATAGCATTCATCAGTGAATAGGTGAATACATGCTTGAGGGAATATCTGCTCTCTTTAAAAGGTGTTGATAGCTGGGCTCGGTGGCTCAGCCTGTAATCCCACGCCTTTGGGAGGCTGAGGTGAGTGGATTGCCTGAGCCCGCGGGTTCAAGACCCGCCTGGGCAACTTGGCAAGACCTCATCTCTACAATAAATCAAAAAATGAGCCAGGTATGGTAGTGCACGCCTGTAGTTCCAGCTACTTGGAAGGCTGAGGCGGAAGGATTGCCAGAGCCCAGCAGGTTGAGGCTGCGGTGACTTGGAGCGGCCACTGCACTCCAGTCTGGGCGACAGAGTGAGACTCAAACTCAAAAAAATAAAATAAAATAAAGATCCTCTGTCCCCAACTCTAGCCATTCTTACTGGGAAGGTCTGACATGAAGACCACTCTCTCCCATCTGCATTTTTCACGACTCCCTTGGTGATTCTGATACTGGTAGTGTCTGAGCCTGCTTTGAGGCCTACAGTAGCAGAGTGCTGCCTCTGATAAAGATGCTGGACCACAGCAGGTCGAGGCTGCGGTGGCTGGGAGCGGCCACTGCACTCCAGTCTGGGTGACAGAGTGAGACTCCAACTCAAAAAAAAAAAAAAAAAGAAAGGGTTCTTCTCCTGATGCCTCTGTGACTGCCTCTTCTGCGCACTCTTCCATAATGCCCCTCCCTTAGTCTCCCAACCAGACCTTCCTGCCTCTATGACTTTACCCTGCCCCTTCTTTCTCAGCACCTGCCCCCTTCCTCCCCTGTCTCTGGGACTTCACTTTCTTGCTGTTGCTCAACCCCCAAGTCAGGTAGCTCTATGCCTTCATCGTGTGTGTTCACACTAAGTTGTCTTTATGACTACAGCAGTTATAGGACTAAAAATTAGTATTAGGATGGCAGAGTCAGAGAGTTTGTAAACTAAGGCATAGCTGTGATTTCCCTTATAAGGGGGGACCCCGAAAACTGGAATTTATTTATAAAAAATTGTGCCTTTATTCTTGCATGTTTAAACTTTAATCACAGCCGCGCTTGGTGGCTCAGCCTGTAATCCCACGCTTTGGGAGGCTGAGGTGAGTGGATTGCCTGAGCCGGCGGGTTCGAGACCCTCCTGGGCAACTTGGTGAGACCTCATCTCTAAAATAAATTAAAAAACTAGCCGGGTGTAGTAGCGCGCATCTGTAGTGTCAGCTACTTAGAAGGCTGAGGCGGAAGGATCGCCGGAGCCCAGCAGGTCGAGGCTGCGGTGGCCGGGAGCGGCCACTGCACTCCAGTCTGGGTGATGGAGTGAGACTCCAACTCAAAAAATAAATAAATAAACAAATAAACTTTAATCACCTTCAAAGCACTCTCCGTTTGATGCAATACGCCTATCGAGACACTATTTCCACTGCTCAAAATCATTTTTGAACTCGCCAATTTTGCTGCCTTCCGGTATTTCTCCCATTTTTTTTCCCATTTCTTCCACATCGGCAAAATGTTTCTCTTTGAGGCCTTTTTTTATCTGGGAAAACAAAAAAAGTTACTTGAGGCAAGATCAGGGGAATAAGGAGGGTAAGACATGAGGGTCAGGCCATTTTTGGTCAAAAACTGCTGAACACGCAGTGTGGTGTAGGCAGATTGTTGCATTTATCACCCGTCATGAAGTGGGCAAAAGCACTGAAGAATCTCAAAAAAAAAAGAAAAAAAAAAAATACACTGAAGTCGAATGCAGCCTTTCACAACAAGGCTAGCTGGTACATTGGTGCCGATGGGGTCCTAGAACACTTGCCTAGTGGGGAAGCCTGTACTACAAGGTCTCCCTCCAAAAAATAATTCCGAATTTTTTGGGTCTCCCTTTGTAGGCCTTTTCAACTTACAGACCTGAATGAAACATTGTGCTGCACAACAGTTGGTCTTGCTACCCCAACTTCACTGGAAGCTCTTTAAGTGCAGGGTCCACAACTTTTACTTTTTCCATAATCCTCATTTAGAATCAGAAAGGATGTTAGCAGCATAGTGAGAAGAGAGTATGAGATAAAGAAAAGAATATGGGTCAGGTGCAGTGGTTCAGCATGTAATCCCAGCACTTTAAGGGGGCCAAGGTGAGAGGATTGCCTGAGCCCAGAGGTTCGAAACCAGCCTGGGCAACTTGGTGAGACCTCATCCCTACAATAAATCACAAAAACTAGCAGGGCGCGGTGGCGTGCATCTGTAGTTCCATCTACTTGGAAGGCTGAGGTGGAAGGATCGCCTAAGCCTAGCAGGTTGAGGCTGCAGTGGCCATGAGTTTGCCACTGCACTCCAGCCTGGGCGACAAGAGTGAGACTCCAACAAGGAAAGGAAAGGGGAAGGGGAAGGGGAAGAGGAAGGGAAAGGGGAAGGGGAAGGGGAAGGGGAAAGGGAAGAAAGGAAAGGAAAGGAAAAGAAAGGGAAAGGAAGGGAAGGGAAAAGAAAGGAAAGGAAAGGAAAAGGAAGGGAAGGGAAGGGAAGGGAAGGGAAAGGAAAGGAAAAGAAAGGAAAGGAAAAGAAAGGAAAGGAAAAGAAGGGAAGGGAAGGGAAAGGGAAGGGAAGGAAAGGAAAAGAAAGGAAAGGAAAGGAAAAGAAAGGAAAGGAAAAGAAGGGAAGGGAAGGGAAAGGGAAGGGAAGGGAAGGAAAGGAAAAGAGAGGAAAGGATTGGATTTGGGTTTTGGAGTTTGTGTTGGTAAAATAATGGACCCCCAAGGACGTCCATGTCCTAATCTCTAGAACCTATGAATATATTAGGTTATTTGGCAAGGGGAAATTAAGATTCAGATGGAATGTAGGTTGTTAATCTGCTGACTTGGAAGTAGTAATATTATCCAGGTGGACTCAGCATAACTACAGGGGCCTTGAAAGATGGAAGAAAGAGGCAGAAAAGTCAATGTCAAAGTGATGAGATGTGAGAGAGATTTGATCAGCCACTGGTGACTTTGAAAATGGAGGGGATTATGAGTCTAGGAATGTGGGCAGCTTCTAGAAGCTAGAAGGGCAAAAAAAAAAAAAAAAAAAGATTCTCTTCTAAAGCCTCCAGCAAGAAATGTAGCCCAGCTGACACCTTGGTTTTAACCCAGTGAAACCCCCTTTGAATTTCTTTTCTTTTTTTTTTTTTTTGTGAGTTGGAGTCTCACTCTGTCACCCCGACCGGAGTGCAGTGGCCGCTCCCGGCCACCGCAGCCTTGACCTGCTGGGCTCCGGCGATCCTTCCGCCTCAGTCTTCCAAGTAGCCGGAATTACAGGCATGTGCTACCACGCCCGGCTGATTTTTTGATTTATTGTAGAGATGAGGTCTCGCTGCCCAGGTGGGTCTCAAACCCGTGGGCTCAGGCAATTCACTCACCTCAGCCTCCCAAAGGCGCAGGATTACAGGCTGAGCCACCGAGCCCGGCTCCCTTTGAATTTCTGACCTTCAAAATGGTGAGATAACTGTTTTGTTTTTAAGGTACTAAGTCGGCAGTAATTAGTTACAGCAGCAATAGTAAACTAAGAGTCTGGCAGGCGCTTGCTGCAACTTATTAGCTTTGTATGAATTTTGACTAGTAACTTGCTTTCCTCACCTTCAAAACAGGGACTTCAAAACACAACCCTCGGACTCTTACCAGAATCCAGAATCTCACAACAAGGCTAGCTGGTATATTGGTGCCAATAGGGTCCTGTGAAGCTTCTAGCACAATATGTACCACATAGTCAGGGGTTGATAAACATTAACTTTCTTTCTTGTAGAAATGATTAATTTTAACTTTTTACTTGATTTAGGTGTTTCTAATATAATATCCATCACTGATGGTGAGTCCAACTTTGTTTCCCAAGAACAGGAAACTCTGGCCATTCTGTTTTCAGAGTTATGATTGTTACAAAAACCGGTCTCTGTTGTGAAGGAGAATCTATTGGGTGACTTTTTAGTGCCAGGAGCTTAATTTTATGTAATTCCATCCTTGAGGTAAAATCATCATGTCCATTTTACAGATGAGAAAACAGACTCAGTTGGGTTAGTAGGTTGCTCAAGTTCCTGCAGCCAGCAAATAGTAAGTGCAGAAATGGCCTTTAAATGCAATTCTGCCTGAATCCAAGGCCCTTGTTTGCCTTTTACACATATCATGCCATATCTCACAAGGCTTACCTAAAGTTATTCTGGATTGTGGACTTCCTGATACTTCTTATAGGTCAATATCATTTTTTTCTTGTGCTTATTCCTCCCCTTTCTATCTTTCCTGAGTATCTTTTGAAAAATCTGAGTTTAATAGAACTTGAAATTAAAACAATTTCTTTAGATCCCCATCTTCTTTTCCTTTTTTGGTGATCATTTGCAATCATGAAATCAGAATTCGTCTCTTGAATACTTCCCAAGAGCTCTTTCCCATTTATAGGAGTACTTGCCAATTAATTGATTGTAGGCACTAATGACAATTTCTAGACTTTAATTTAGGGATTCCCAGGGAGTTAGCATACTTGATAAACCTTATAGCCACAGAAATTTTATTTTATCATGGCTTTCAATTGAGGATACATGATAAAGTCTTCTTTTCCTCCACACACTAAACACATACATCACAAAATGAGGAAATTTACGTTGGCTCTAATGATTATTTTACCTTCTTGCCTGCATTTTACTGTAAGTAAATTAACTCAAAGGAGTTAAATGATTTAACCAAAACCATACAGCATGCTGGTGAAGTCATCAACATTAGAATTAGAAAAATAGGTTCAGTTAATAGGGATTAATATAACCAAGATTTAGAGCAGAAACGGGCATCTGTTTTTATTGAAAGCCTCATAGTCATTCCTCCTTCTTTTGATAATAGTAACTTATATTTTTCTTCGGATAGTTACTCCTCCCCAACTTTCAGTCTAAAAGGATTGTGTTGCACTAATTCAATCTTTATTTAGGTCCATGGAGGAGCTTATGGCACAGGACTGACCATTCAGAGAGGAACATACTTACTTGGTTTAGAAATGGCATATGACCCGTCCAGAGCCAATGAGACTCCATCCTGGAATTTCTTAGGAGAGGGTAAAATCTCTCTGGTTGCAGAGAGGATAGGATGCTAGCAGGAAATTCAGGGAGTTGTCTTGTCATGACAGGGATCACTATATGAGAATGGCACCTTCACAGAAGAAAGCAAAGCCTGGAGGTGGCAAAAGATCAATCCTGAAAACAGCAAGTCCTGTGTCTAGATGTGTCTGAGGTGCCAAGAGAGTTAGACTTTTTGGTTACCTGACTGGCTCATGGGAGCCAGTAACTCTTCTTTCTGTTTGTTTTTTTTTTTTTGAGTTGGAGTCTCACTCTGTCGCCCAGACTGGAGTGCAGTGGCCGCTCCTGGCCACCACAGCCTCGACCTGCTGGGCTCTGGCGATCCTTCTGCCTCAGCCTTCCGAGTAGCTGGAACTACAGGTGCGCACTACCACACCCGGCTAATTTTTGATTTATTGTAGAGATGAGGTCTCGCCAAGTTGCGCAGGCGGGTCTCGAACCCGCGGGTTCAGGCAATCCACTCAACTTGGCCTCCCAAAGTTCTGGGATTACAGGCTGAGTCACCAAGCCCGGCCCTCTGTTTTTTGTTTTTGTTTTTAATTGAAACGGTCTATGCCATTTTATTAAATATGATTATTGGAAAATCTCAAGTGGCTCCAGGTATTTGGGACAAAATCTCATAGTTAAATATTATGAAATATGAAGTATATAAAAACTGAAGTGAAAAGGAAGCCAAAGTAGGAAAATGCAACAGATGGCAATAGAGTTATCTAAAAATCTCTTTCTTCACCAATCCTAAAAGTGGTTCTTTGTTTATTTCAATAACTTTAGGGGGTAAAATAGTTTTTGGTTACATGGATGCATTTTATATTAGGTGTACCACGCTTACCTGTGCACATTGCACCTGAGAGGTGATTTTTCATCGCTCCACTCCTTCCCACTCCTCCCCTTCTGAGTCTCCAGTGTCCACTTTACCCTTCTACCTATATGCCTTTGCAGATCCTTATAAGTGAGTACATGTGGTATTTGGTTTTCTATTCCTGTGTTAGAATGATGGTCTTCAGATGCATCCAAGTTGCTGCAAAAGACATCATTTCATTTTTTTAAATGGCAGAATAGTATTCTGTGGTGTGTGTGTGTGTATTTTTCATTATCCACTAATCAGTTGAGGGTCATTTAGGTTGATTTTACATCTTTGTAATTGCTCATTATACTGTAATAAACAGGTGAGTGCAGGTGTCTTTTTTGTGTAACAACCTCTGTTCCTTTGGGTAGTTACCTAGTAGTGGGATTGCTGAATTGAATAGTAGAACTGCATGTAGTTCTTTGAGTAATCTTCATACCAATCTCCATAGAGGTTGTACTAATTTGCACTCCCACCAACAGTGTATGTATTCCTTTTTCACCACATCTGCACCAACATCTATTTATTATTATTATTTTTTAATAATGGCTATTCTGACTGGTGTATGGTGGCATCTCATTGTGGAAAAATTTTACTTTGCATTTCCCTGATGATTAGTGATGTTGAGTATTTTAAAAATATATTTGTTGGCCAGTTACATATCTACTTATGAGAGATGCTTGTTCATGTCATTTGCCCACTTTTTAGTGGGATTATTTGCCTTTTTCTTGCTGATTGGAGTTCTTTGTAGATTCTGAATATTAGTTCTTTGTCAAATATATAGTTTGTGAATAACTGCACATCTTCTCCCATTCTGTAGGATGTCTATTTACTCTGTTGATTATTTCTTTTGCTGCGCAGAAGTTTTTTAAATTTAATTAGGTCCTACTGATTTATTTTTGTCTTTGTTGCATTTGCTTTTGCAGTTTTAGCCATGAATTCTTTGCCTAAAGTAATGTCCAGAAGACTTTTTCCTAGGTTTTCTTTTAGTATTTTTATGGTTTCAGGTCTGAAATTTAAGTTTCTAATCTATCTTAAGCTAATTTTTGTATAAGGTGAGAGATAGGGATCAAGCTTCATTTTTCTGTATGTGGCTATCCAATTTTCCCAGCACCATTTGTAGAATATGTCCTTTCTCCAGTGTATGTTTTTGTCAGCTTTGTCAAAGATCTGTTGGTTGTTAGGTATTGGAGTTTATTTCTGGATTCTCTATTATGTTCTTTTGGTCCATGTGCCTGCTCTTGTATCAGTACTATGCTGTTTTGGTTACTACAATCTTATGGTATTATTTGAAGTCAGGTAATGTGATCCCTCCAGCTTTGTTTTTTTTGCTTAGGATTGCTTTGACTATTCTGGCTCTTTTTGTTTCATAAGAATTTTAGGATTATTTTCTTCTAATTCTGTGAAAAATGATATTGATAGATTGATTGCAATTGCATTAAATCTATAGATTACTTTGGGCAATGTGGTCATTTTAACAATGTTGATTCTCCCAGTCCATAAGCATGAGGTATTTTTCCATATTTTGGCGTTTTCTACAACTTGTTTCATCAGTGTTCTGTAGTTTGCCTTGTAGAAATCTTTCATATCCTTGGTTACGTATATTCCTAGGTATTTTAGGTTTTTGGCTGCTATTGTAAGTGGAATTGGGTTCTTGATTTAATTCTCAGCTTGGTCATTTTTGTTGTATAGCAGTGCTGCTGATTTGTGTGTGTTGAATTTCCAAAAATTCAACTTGGTTTTTTTATTTTTACTTTTTTGAGTTGGCATCTCACTCTGTCACTCAGGCTGGAATGCAGTGGCACGCTCATGGCCACCCCTGCATTGACCTGCTGGGCTCAGCTGGTTTTTTTTTTTGTTGGTTTTCAACTTTCTCCTGGATCTCATTTAGCAATTTTATAATCAACCTTTTGGATCTATCTCTGAAATTTCAAAGATTTCATTTTGGTTAGGAGCTATTGCTGAAGAGTTAGTTCGTCCTTTGGGGGTGTTGCAGAACTTTGTATTTTTCATATCGCCAGAATTATTTTTCTGATTCCTTCTCATTTGAGTAGACTATTTCTTCGTATTTGAGGTTGACAGTGGGCTGATGTAGGCACCAGACAGTTCCCTTGGTTATTTATAGCCTTGGTGTAGCGAGTTTGTCAATTGCCAGCTGAGTACCTGCGCAGGCCCAAGGCATCCATAATGACCGGAGTATCTGCACAGGCTCAGGCCATCCGTAAGGGCTGTGGTGGTTTGGATAGTGGTGTTAGCCGGGGTCTAGGATCAGATCTTCCCAAAAGCTGAGGTATTACATTAGATGTAATAGGCTGTGCCAGTTGACCTCGGGCCAGGAAATGGCACTCGTGGGAGAGAGTCAGCTGGGATTCAGGTTGTGGGCTTTTTGCTTGGCCTATGTTGCTCCAAAGAAATACCCAACTGACCTAGGCAATGAGTAGGACTGTGGGAACTACCTAAGTTCTCTGTTCTGATCTTTGAGTGAGGTGTAGGAAGGGAGAAACGCTCAAGTTCTTCATCTGTGTTCAGTTGCCTGTCCTGGTGGGAATTGGGAATGAGTCCCCAGCTGCTAGGGTAATACTGCTAAGCTGTGCAGAGGCTACACAGAAGAGTTTACCTAGGGAGTGAAATGTTGCTTGGGCAATGAGTCCTACCCAGCTCTCCTATCTGCATTCAGAATGTAAAAGTATGACCAGCCCAGGTCTTCTCACTGGCACTTGCCATAGCCAGGAAGTCTGCCATAGTGGAATTTGCTCTTGAAACAAATAAAAGCATCAGATCTTCCTACTACCTCCCAAGCTGGCTAGAAAGCAGCTGTCAGTAAAGGCTGAGATCCTGGGAAATGGTGCTGGATTTTCTCAGGGCTTTTTTTTTTTTTGAGTTGGAGTCTCACTCGGCTGCCCAGACTGGAGTGCAGTGGCCGCTCCCGGCCACCGCAGCCTCGACCTACTGGGCTCCGGCGATCCTTCCGCCTCAGCCTTCCACATAGCCCGAATTACAGGCATGCGCTACCACACCCGGCTGATTTTTTGATTTATTGTAGAGATGAGGTCTCGCTGCCCAGGCGGGTCTCGAACCCGCGGGCTCAGGCAATCCACTTACCTCAACCTCCCAAAGGCGCGGGATTACAGGCTGAGCCACCGAGCCCGGCTGGGGCTTTTTTTTTCTGCATCGCTTCACATGGGTTTCAGATGAGCATGATCGGGTATGACAGTTCTTTGGTGAGAGACTGGAGTCCTATGAAGCTCAGGGGACATTCAAAGTCTGTGGTGGGAGCACTAAACTCCTGAATTCTCCTCACTCACCTCCCCTTACCTTCAGATGCTGCTTGTGGTTTGTGCAGTGACTCAGGTGAGTCTGGCTAGTGCCAACTCAGGCTGATTGATTATTCTTTTTTGGTTCTCTGTGGATCTTGTTGCTTCTCTGGTGAGTCATGGAGTGTGCTGCTCATCTTGTTCCTCTCTGAGCAACGTGGAACTCGCTCTGTTTTGGTTTATTCCATGGGAGAAACACACTCCAGCTGCTTCTTGTTTGGCCATCTTAATCATATCTTGAACTTTCAGGTTTTTTTAATTGCCTAAGAATACCTGAATTGGGATTTCTGTCACTTGCAACTAAAAGAAGCAATGAAAATATGACCAAAAAAGTATAAGGATTAATTGATAAGTATAGGATTGGGAGGCATGGCCAAATATTTGTGTGAAAAAGGCTCTTAGTAGAAGTTCTTACTCATATTAAGTTGAAATCTAATTTCCTGAAATACACAGCCATAAGTCTTAGTTCTAAACTTAAGAACCAATGAAACAATGTAAATTTACTTTTGTATGAAGGATATTTTTAACTTCTAGAAATAGTTAATGATAGTCTCCATCTACTCTGCACTGACCATTTTTCACTTGGGAGATTATTTTCAGTTTTGTGTAATGGTTTTTAAAAGAGACTGGGATAAACAATATGTTCTCAGGAGAAGGATGACTAGGATAGCATGAGATTTTAAAATTACACCATTATTGAAGGAATCGAAATTTAGTCAAAAGAAAAAATTACACCATTATTGAAGGAATCGAAATTTAGTCAGAAAAAAAAAAAAAAAAAGAAAGCTTAGAGGAGAGAGAGAAAAAAATCTTTTCACATACTTTAATTGCTGTCAATCGGAAGAAATATATTTTATCACTTTCTTTTCTTTGGCAGAACTAGGAATAGTCGTTAAAAGTTTCAGGAAGGCAGATTTTAAATCAATATGAGCAAAAGTTTCAACCAATATGGTCTTTCCACAATATCTGTCATGGGTTACACATGAGTCCCATATGTTGGTTATTTTCTTAGAAGAACCAGTTGACACAAAAATGTTTCACTCTTAAAATAGAAACTCTCCCTCCCCTAACCCAGTTAATAACTGAGAGTAGGCACAATGTTTATCTGTACAACATTATATCTGTATGACCTGGGACAATGTCAGGTAAGAGCTTTATATATATATATGTTCACTAAATGTATTGATAAAATGATTATTGGTTTTGTATCTGTCTTCCTACTTCGAAGGCAATTTTCGATCTCTGTCCTAAGACATTGTGAATGTTTATATAATTGAGTTCAATTAGCAAAAAGTTAATTTATACTTTTAATTACAATGGCAAGCACATAGCAGAACCTGACCCCTATTTTCTAAGGAGCTATTAAATATCACCTTATTGATTTCCATACACTTTATACAAACTATGATATCTTATCACACTGTGTCATAATGTGTTTATTTTCCCCAGTAAATCAATCCAGTGAGAAGAACTATGTTTCACCAAAATTATTATGATGGTATTAGAGGTCTTAGTTTAATAGGGTAAAAAAGAGAAGTAGAAATAAAAGGATCAGAAAGGAGAATGCAAACTATAACTTGTTATTTAAGATGGTATGATTGTCTACTTAGAAAATCCCCAGGAATCTATATACAAATAAAGTTAATAGTAAAAATTTAAAAGGTTGCTACATGTTAAGATGCTAGGTCAATTTCAAAAGTAAATTGCTGTGATGTGGTTAGAAAAACACAAAAGCAAATCACAACAAACAACATGTAATGCTAAAAAAAGAATATTTACAATTGCAGCAGAAAATATGAAATATCTGGAATAAATATAATAAAAATGATAAGGTACAGAAAATTATAAAACTTTATTCAGAACCTAAAAATGATTTGAATAAGTAGAGAGAAATATCATACTCATGGAACAAAATACTGTAAATACCATAAAGATTTCAAGTCTCCACAAACTGAGAATTTCTCCACAAATTGAGAAATAGATTTAATATAGTTCCAACCAAATTTCAACTGAGTTTTTCATGGAATCAAAAAAGCTGCTTCTAAAATTTATATGGAAGAAGAAAGTCCCACATTAGTCCCAATGCTCCTAAAGAGCTGTGTTATAGAACATGCCCTGCCAGGTACCAAGACTTAGATCACATCTATAGTCATTATGACATTGTGATATTAGTCCAGGGTAGATAAACTGACCCATGAAATAAAACAGTAAGATTAGAAACAGACCAGTGCATAAATATCATTCGATATATGTTAGCACTAGAATTGTAGATCAGTAAGGAAAAGGTGGAAGAAGTTAATAAGAGGTTCTGGAAAATATGATTATCCATATAGAAAAAAATGAAATGTGATCTCTACCTCACATTATACCCAGGAATTAATTCCAGATGAGACAAAAACTTAAATATAAAACCAAACTTTAAAACATGTTAGGTATTAGTCAGGGTTCTCCAGAGAAAGAGGTAGGTAGATGATAGATAGATACATAGGTAGGTAGATAGATAATAGATAGATAGATAATGATAGATAGACAGATATTTATTTATTATGAGGGATTGGCTTACGTGCTTATGGAGGCTAGAAAGTTCCACAATCTGCCACCTGCAAGTTGGAGACCCAGAAAAGTCAATGGTGGAGTTCCAGTTCAAGCCTGCAGGCCTGAGAACCTTTAAAGAGCCAATGGTTTAATTCTCCTTCCAAGTCAAAAGGCCCAGGAACCAGAAGCACTGATGTCCAAGGGCAGGAAAAGAAGGATGCTCCAGCTAAATCAGAAAGAGCAAATTTACCCCTCCTTTTCTTTTCTTTTTTTTTTTTTTTTGAGTTGGAGTCTCACTCTGTCGCCCAGACTGGAGCGCAGTGGCCGCTCCCGGCCACCACAGCCTCGCCTGCTGGGCTCCGGCGATCCTTCCGCCTCAGCCTTCCAAGTGGCCAGAATTATAGGCATGCACTACCACGCCTGGCTGATTTTTGATTTATTGTAGAGATGAGGTCTTGCCAAGATGACCAGGCGGGTCTCGAACCTGTGGGCTCAGGCAATCCACTCACCTCAGCCTCCCAAAGGCGCGGGATTACAGGCTGAGCCACCGAGCCCGGCCCTTTTCTCTTTTATTCTATTTGGCCCTCAACAGATTAGATGATGCCCACCCACATTGGTGAGGGAGATCTTCTTTACTCAGTTTACCAACTTAAATGCAATTCTATCCAAGAAACACCTCCACAGACACATCCAGATAATGTTTTGTCAACTATCTCGGCATTTCTTAGCCTGGTCAAGTTAACACATGAAATTAATCATAGAGCAACTGAAGTGTCCTTCAGGAGATGAACTGTGGTGCATCCATACAATTCATATACTTTTTATTCAGTGGTAAAAAGAAATGAGCTATCAAGTCATGCTAAAACATGAAGAAGCTGGGTCCCCTCCCACTGTGGGAGCTTTTCTGTCCTCTCAGTAAATCCTGCTTTAAAAAAAAAAAAAAAAAAAAGGCCGGGCGCAGTGGCTCAGTCTGTAATCCTAGCACTTTGGGAGGCTGAGACGAGAGGATTGCTTGAGCCCGGGGGTTCGAGACCAGCCCGGGCAAGTTGGTGAGACCTTGTCTCTACAATAAGTCAAAAAATTAGCTGGGCCTGGTAGCACACGCCTATAGTTCCAGCTATTTGGAAGGCTGTGCTGGAAGGATCTCCTGAGACCAGCAGGTCAAGGCTGTGGTGGCTTGAGCGTGGCACTGCACTCCAGCCTGGGCGACAGAGTGTGACTCCAACTCAAAAAACAACAACAACAAAACAACAACAAAAAACTGGGGCAAAAGATCTGAAAAGACAACTCTCAAAAGAAGACATACAAATAGCCAACAGGTATATGAAAAAAATGCTCAACATCATTACTAATCAGGGAAATGTAAATCAAAACCACAATGAGATATCATCTCACTCCACTTAGCATGGCTATTGTCAAAAAAAAAAAAAAATTGCTGGAGAGGATACAGAGAAAAGAGAAGGGATTTTTTTTTTTTTTTTTTGAGTTCGAGTCTCACTCTGTTGCCCAGACTCGAGTGCAGTGGCCCTCCTGGCCACCGCAGCCTTGACCTGCTGGGCTCCGGCCATCCTTCCACCTCAGCCTTCCAAGTAGCTGGAACTACAGGCACGCGCTACCATGTACAATGATTTTTGATTTATTGTAGAGATCTGGTCTTGCCAAGTTGCCCAGGCGGGTCTCGAGATTTTTTTTTTTTTTTAGCTAAGCTATGGAATCAACCTAAATGTTATAGCTAAATAGGAGGAATGTGTGTTCTACAGCAATGTAGGGTGATATGATTAACTATAATTTACTCTATATTTTCAAAAAGCTAGAAGAAAGAATTTTTGAGTAATTACACACAAAGAAAATATAAATGTTTGAGGTGATGAATATGTTAATTACCCTGATTTTATTGTTACACAGTGTATTCATGTATTTAAATGTCACCATGTATCCCATAAGTATGTACAATTATTTTGTGCCAATTAAAAATTAAAAAAAGAAAAAAATTGTGTTTACACATCATATATAAAAAAATTTGTCAGCCAGGCTTGGTGGCTCAGCCTGGAATCCTGCGCCTTTGGGAGGCTGAGGTGAGTGGATTGCCTGAGCCCGTGGGTTCGAGACCCGCCTGGGCAGTGAGACCTCATCTCTACAATAAATAAAAAAATCAGCCGGGCGTGGTAGCGCATGCCTGTAATTCTGGCTACTCGGAAGGCTGAGGCGGAAGGATCGCCAGAGCCCAGCAGGCGAGGCTGCGGTGGCCGGGAGCGGCCACTGCACTCCAGTCTGGGCGACCAAGTGAGACTCCAACTCAAAAATGATAAAGATTTACACTGGTAAGAACTGCAGACTAGCAGTTAGCTTATTAAAACTTTTTAGTTAGTAGGAGATAGAAAATGATGAGCATTTACAGGATGAAATAAAATGAAACCAGGTTTGGTGGTTCAGCCTGTAATCCCGCGCCTTTGGGAGGCTGAGGTGAGTGGATTGCCTGAGCCCGCGGGTTCAAGACCCGCCTGGGCAGGTGAGACCTCATCTCTACAATAAAATCAAAAAATTAACCGGGTGTGGTAGTGTGCGCCTATAATTCCGGCTACTTGGAAGGCTGAGGCGGAAGGATTGCCCAGCAGGTCGAGGCTGCGGTGGCCCGGAGCGGCCACTGCACTCTAGTCTGGGCAACAGAGCGAGACTCCAACTCTAAAAAAAAAAAAAAGAAAAAGAAAATGAAAGATCACTATAATTACAAAATATTTCATATATAATTGATAAAATAGGTTTTAAATAATACATCGAATAATATGTACCTAAATTGAAATAAATTTCATACACGTTTTATCTTTGGTTTTACTCAGAGTTATCTTGAAACTTTAGGCAGTTTCAGAAAATATTTCAGTTACATTGAGAAGAATCAGAATCATTTACCCATTCTGCTTCAGCCGATCAAGATATTTTATTTTCAGTAAATGATACACCTGAGAAAGTATTGAGCATAGCTTAAAAGAAAAAGTTTCCATTTAAATATATGAAAAAAGTCCAAGATTTTAGGGTGGAATTTTTTTTTTGAGTTGGGGTCTCACTGTGTCCCCAGCACCTAGAATAGTGCTTTATGAATAATAATCCTTCAATTAAGGATTTTTTGCTGAATGTTGAATCCATCTTCAACTTGGAGAAGTACTGTTTCACCAAGTATAATCTGGAGGATATACAAAAAACACATCCTGAGATCAGCCAAACTTGATGGTCCCTTTTGGAAACTGACATGTGTCCCCACTAATATATCTTTTATGATCTCTGGGAACATCAAAGATTGCTTTACAGAAGACCTGGGGAAATCAACCAATAATGATGGAAACATGTTTAGAATTGAAATGAAGTTGCAGAAATGGTAAATCAGGAGTACAAGAACCTGGCGAACAGGGACAAATACCTACGCTAGTCCCATAAATAACAGATTTCACTGTACGCTCAGCATTTAGGGCTGGCCAGTCTAATGTGCTGATGGAAGGCCTCATAGGCTCCGAACAACACACTGGGTCATGAGGACTTAAGTGAGAAGAGAGAGTCATGAGTTCATCTGGCTGCATTGATTGCCAGGAAACCATCCACCCATTCATTCCAAATCATTGCTGTGCTAAGGTACCGTCACTGGCCCTGGAAAGCGTAAGGTAAAGATAAAAGAATTAAGGAAGATTCCAAGTAGTCTCCAAGATGAATTGTGTCTGGAGTTGAAGAGTTTACACTGTGGAACTCCCTGGAGCCTAAGAGGACAGCAGCCTCAGCAATCACACCCAAGGTAGGGCCAGGGTGGAGAATGGAGAGGGTGGAGCTGAGTGTCTCAGGACACCCAAAGGCTTCAGGGGCAGCAGGCAAGGCCTCAGTTTGCTCTTTTTTCTTATTGCAGCAAACCATGGAATCCTGGCAGCGTAGGTTTCTGCCTATCTTTATATTCTCAAACATTATCTTTAATCATGCTTTATTATTCATAGGACACCTCTTTGGCAATAATAACTATTGGGAACTCAGCCAAAGAAGTAGGAAGTTAAAAAAAGAAAAAGCCTCTGAATATCCAAGATAGAATGGCTTGGGGTTTCCTTAAAATGGAAGAACTTCATTTCTTCAAGAATTCCTTGGGCACTCTGCCACAGCCTAATGACTCTGTGGCAAGCTGTAGAGTTCCCCAGATCATAGGAGAACCAAAGTAGCAGGCGAGGCAGTGACAACTGAGATATGAGTTGAAGAGGAGATGGAAAAACTGGAAAGTAGACACGGGTAATTGAGAGAGAGTTCCTCACTGGGCATAGTTTGGTGCAAGAATAAACTCTTGATGCATCAGTGGACTCCAAGACATTACTTTATTGCAGGATGGGTTCTTGTTCATAATAATGCCTGATTCATCAATAACAATTCAGCTAAGATCACTAACTCCATTTAAGTAGATAGGGACATATATGTGCAGTGTATTTTAGAAAGATCTCCTTTCCAGAAGACTAAAGGTAAAAATAGAATGTTAGCTTATAAAGGGTAAGGACAAAATCTTTCCTTCAGTTCTTACACCAGATCGCTATTCTTTTTTTTTTTTTTTTTTTTTTTTGAGTCAGGGTCTCACTCTGTCACCCAGGCTGGTGTGCAGTGGCACAATCATGGCTCACTGCAGCCTCGACTTCTTGGGCTCAGGTGATCCTTCCCTTCCCAGCCTTCTGAGTAGCTGGAACAAAAAGCACACACCACAACACCTGACTAATTTTTAATTTTTTTTTTTTTGTATAGAGACGAGGTCTCGGTATGTTGCCCAGGCTGGTCATGAACTCTTGGACTCAAGCAATCCTCTTGTCTTGACCTCCCAAAGTGTCAGGATTACAAGCATGAGCCACCACACCCAGTCACTATTCTTATTTCCACTATATAGAAAAGGAAGCTGAGGCTTGGTGAAGTTCATTGACTTACTCCAAGTCCCCAAACCAGTAAAAGGCAGTCCTGGTTTTCCGACCCAGTTTTGTTTTACTGTAAAGGCTAGGTTCTTTAGCATTTTATTACTAGCCCCTCTTCTATGTTTCTGAGTGATGACTACTCATGACAAAAATCATACTTATAAATATTTTTCTGAATATTTTTAATGGAGTTTGTTTGTTTCATACAGGATTTTCTCTGTCACCCCTGCTGGAGTGCAGTCGTATGATCATGGCTCACTGCAGTCTTGAACTCCTGGGCTCATGACTAAATGATCCAGTATTCTTAAGAAAAAAATGCAGTAAGTAAGCAGTCAGTCATAGCTAAGTTTGGTAGATGTTCAGTTATATTAGTTTCTTCATTTTATGAACATGTACAAGTATAAAAAATAATGTTTAACTGTGATTCCAAGCTTGGAAAATATGTTAGGTAAGCAAACAGTAATATATGTTCCAAGCAAATAAAATCAGTTGAGCTAAAACATGAAGAAATGAAACACTGATTGCAAAATTCCTTAAAGTTTTGTGGACTGTGCTTTGAAAAACTGCTCAAAAAACAAGGGTGTTACCTGTGATGGGCCATTTTTGACCATTCTCCAGATCAGCTCTCAAATGTTAAGCTGGAGTTTAATGTCCTATACAGGCAACAATTTCTGCTATTTTCCTGAAGGTGGACTCCTAGCATAATGAAAAGATTTCTGTGTAATTGAAAAAAGACCAGTGGAATACTCATGTCTGAATCCTACATTTGCTGTTTACTAGTTAAATAAGGTAGCTGCATGTTGCTAGAAACCTAATATTCTTATGAATAAAAATGGAGGTGACATAATAACACAAACGATGATAACATCTGCCTTTCCAATCTCATAGACTTGTTGGGAGGATCAAAAAGGATGCTCTGTGAATACATAGTATCATTACATAGATGTGTAGTATTATTAAAATGATAATTCTGTTTCTTACATGGGTTATATTATGGCAGATGGTTTTAACTCAGTTTTGTTGTTGATTATCTTTGATTGCATCTAGACTGAATGTGTCAGTAGAATTTTATTTTCTTGAAGGGTTCTACCTTTGTAAACTTTGAGGATGGTTTTAATTCAGTTTTGTTGTTTGATTATCTCAGGCTGGCCCTGGATTGGCCCGTGACCGGTATGAGTTTTTGTCAGTCCATGGTAACATGCAGGTTTCTGAACATGCTGGAATCTTTTTCAGGTTTTTTTGTGTGTGTGCCTGGTCTTTAATTTTAGACCAGTCCTCAGGATGTGCGTGGATCTCTTGGATGATGTTACATTATGATCAAGGAGCTTAAAAGAACTGACCTTGATATCAAGCCTTGTTCTACCAAAGGTAGAAAACAGGTGAGACAGCATGCCTGTGGCATCACCCCTACCATCTCATTTTTGAACAGTAAATGCCTCACCCACAAAAATGACAAGCCTGTATCAGGTGTGTAGGCAAGTGCCCTTGATAAATACTTTGTTTTAGAGGAGGCAATGCATAATGACTAAGAGCCCAGGCTCTGGAGTCAGACAGACATGTTTTACTTAATCTCACTCCGTAAAAAAAACCAAGTTACTTAAGCTCTCTTAACCTGTTTTCTCCTCTGTAAAATAGGATTATTATAATAACCCACATGAGTTACTGTGGTAAATGAAACAACTTTTGTAAAGCTTTATCTAACATATGATAATTATTCTTAGGAACCTACAATTGACAGAGGATGGAAATAGACATGAATGATGGAAAAGAGAACAAAGTGTCCCTGGTGCAGCTCTTACACATGTTGGAGTCATATCCAGTTCTCTAAATTTATTTAATTCTTCTGTAGTGTAACTGATCCACTCTTGGCATTGCACCATCTAATAATAGTTCTTTTAGTATTGGTTGTACTACATTATCAATAGACCAGTATTAACTTTTAAGTTAATGAATCGGTGACATTTTGTTTATAAGATCTGAGCATAGCAACTGCATTAAAATAATTTTAGACTAAATTAAAATCTTTTTTTGGAGGAGGAAAAAAAACACCTTTTTAGGGCTAATATTCTCCCCCACCCCTTGTGAAGACTATTCTTTGAATTCTGAAGAGCATAGCTTTGTTTGTGGAAAATTATGAATGGTTTGAGACATTTGTTTCAGAAATACTACCCACACTGGCCTACTTCTGTTTTCTGGCAAATCACACCTTTTTCCTCTGTTTCCTATGGTGTTGAGCAATTCACTTGTAAATGTTGATTTTTTTTTTTTTTTAAAGCAATGCTCTCAAGCCCTTTTTGCTCTTAAATATCTCACTTAAGCTGTCATCTTGCTCAGAATAAGATGAACCTTGCTATAGCTCTGGTCATTTTCCAGGATTGTATGAGATTTAATGAACCTGCCTAGCCTAGTAATCCTCAAGTACTTGCCTGTGTGTGTGTGTGTGTGTGTGTGTGTGTGTGTGTGTGTGCATGTGTGTGTGTATGTGTGTTGCGAGTTTGCTTGACAGTAGTAGTGATTGTCACCTGATGGTGGCCTCCTATAGCATATTCCACCAGGGTTTGGGAGTGGTGGTAGGGATTTTTTAATGTTCAGTGTAGCTTGATGGTGATAAAACTCCAGAAAGAAGGCAAGAGTGAGGCCTGAGCCTTGGAGGGGAAGTTGTTGCCAGTCCTTCAGCGTGATGTGAGACTGGAGACACAGTCATAAACCTGCCTTAAAAGTCACTGCCTGCCTATTGGACTAGATGCTCCATTCGCTAATCTTTGATTAAGCAACAGCTCCTGGGTGTTTCCTAGTGAAGCCTGGAGGCCACATGAACCCGCTTAGTTTTCTACCCATCAGCCCATTGTATACTCTTTTCCTGAAAGCCTTTTTCATCAGCTAGAGTACAGCAATTCCTGGAAAAGATCGCCAAGATTTTTTTTTTTAAGTTTCTCAAAATCTATCAAGATATTGAAAAAGTCTTCCAAGTAACAGCCACACACGTGGGTCTGTAGGTTGAGAACTGAAGAGATTAGGCACCCCTTTTCAAGGGTCCGTGGCATACAAATACAGAATGCATATAACAGTAAACACTGTTTTTTTACAGGGGTACAACCATTCTCAGTCTAAAGAGACAGAAGTGACCCGAAGCTAACAGTCCCCTCTTGCGCTTGTGTGACACAGCGTGTCAGACCAGGGTGTGGGGAACTACCTGTGCCTTGACCAGTGGAAGGTAAAGAAAGGGAGTCGGACGCAGCCTCGGCGGCCAGAAGGAAAGCGCAGGAACTCTTAG